>NC_057794.1:471032705-471067095 GCF_018294505.1 Triticum aestivum
TGTGCGTCGGAATTTTTTTGAAATTACTACGTTCCCCAACATACCTTAGGGTTCAGGGTGGGGGCGATGGTAGCTGGTGGTGGTGAGGGCGGTGGTGGCCGGAGAAAAAACTTGGTGCGGGGAGCCCTAGTGGGATGGTTGGGGTGGCGGAAGACCGGCGGTGGGGGGGTGGTTTAGGGGAGGGCGGGGCGGCGAGGCGGTCGCGGGAGGCGGGGGCCGGCGGTTAGGGCTGGGCTGGATCGGCGGGTGAGTGAGAGGAAGAAGAGACGGGAGGTTGAAGACGAACAATGTAGGTTGAATTTTGATCTAACGGTTGAGACAGGAGGAAGAGAATCGACTGACCCTTTCTACAATTTCAATCGACTGTCGCCTAGCCTCTCCCAGAGATGAACCTATGACGAATCAAGTGCCCATATACATCTAGACATTGTACATTCCAGAAGATAGTGCCTCCATAAATCCTCAGCGCCACACATACCGCATGAACTCGTAGTTGATGTTTTCTGATGGCAATGCACGTCCTCAGTGGGCAATGTTTAGCTAATCTCCACAGAAACGTTCTAACTTATCCTATTCATGAGATAAATGTGCTCGATCCTGGTAATCCTTAGGGCTGCGATGCACGTGGGCTTCGATCTGATCAAAGAATAAATTGGCCCACAATCCAGAAATGGTTATGGTACAAAAATAGTTCTAATACTTCCTCCAAAAAGCAAAAAGTGAGGCTAAATTCAGTTACTACATACGCTCGTATAAGCAGCCGCTTCAGGCAGCTTGGAACACAGAGATAATTTATATATAAGATTTGAACATTTTTCTGTATATTGTTACATACACTCACCATCAGTTCCTTATCTGGATATGATCTATCTAAAGACAGGATCTCGAGAAAATGCGTTTGTAAAACTGCTGTTCCATTTTGTTGGCACACAAGCACAACACAGGTTCAGGTTTTGTTGACAACTTGACATACTCACACCTCATGTTAAGAATGAATGCTGGATCAGGTGATATTTTCTGCAATGTGCAAACGTTTCCCCAAGAAGTGAAAACAGAAGCCAGAAATAGACAGGAGCGGAAATCTTGATACAAATTCGAGAAAACTACACACCAATGTTCAACCTTCTTTATACAATACTAATGAGAAACCATACACGACCGTAGCGGATACAACACTCTGACACACAGCTCTTGCTGAATGGGAATTTCACTCCTGGCACAGTTTTAGCAGGTTTGAACAACGATTTCGGTGGTACATATAGCAGTAGTGATGGTGATGTATACATCTCCATATTTTACAACATCAGTGCCGCATTCTAAGCAGCAACTAGTGTGGTCACGGCCGGAACCTGGACTTGCCCTGGAGTGGCCAGCTGACTGATGTTCGCCGGACGAATCCGGCCGCTTGCGAGCCCGGCAGTCAGGTCCTCCACTTCCACTTTCAGCACGTCTCGGCGGTTGCCAATGTCACCTGCATACCTGCTGACACAGTACACCCCGACAGCCATCACCGCCACTCCATAGATGTTCGTGGTTACTAGGCGGAAAGGGGTCGAAACCACAGCAGCAAGAGGGCCGCCGATGATGGACACAGCCTGCCCACTCTGCCCGAGCCCGACGTTGCCTTGCTCAGCCACAAGCAGACCAGTCTTGCAGTATATAGCAAAGTCTTCGCAGTTGTTCTTGAACAGGCTGTAGCACCTGAAACCATTGGTCAACAAGTATTTGGCACGTCGGACAACCACCTCGTCAGGATCAGTGGCAGCAAGTGTGCAGGTCCCTCCTCGCACTTTGGCAAGGAAAAGTGCTGGGTTGACGTCATACTCGAAACGGTAGAGGGCACCCCCTGCCAGGAAACAGCTGAGGCAAGAGGAGGTTACACCATTTGTCTCCGCCACGGTGGTGGCTTCTTCGCTGCTGCATACCAAGCATGGCGTGGTGCTCCTAGTAGGGCCAGAACTCACAAGAAGAAAATCAATGACCGTTCCTGTTCCGACCTCTTGGTCCCTTCCTCTGGTAAAATGGATCACCTTATCATCGCCCACGTATATTCCTGCAGAGAAATATACGGTTATACGTGCACAAAGCTACAAGAGTGAAGCACCTATTGCAGTTCTGACAAATACACGAATAATTTCCAACATAGTGGCAACAGAGGTTTTGGCTACAGCTAGACTAATCATCTGTTTTTGCAATTTCATCACTTGATTTCATGGTAAGGATTACTCACATACACAAGCTGATGCCCCCTCTATATAGCACTCCCTCCGTTCACTATTATAAGATGTTCTAGCTTCTTTCTAAATCGGATGTATGTAGACACGTTTTAGTGTACTTGTTTACTCATTTCAGTCCCTATGTGGTCCACACTGAAATATCCCAAACACCTTATAATAGTGAACAGAGGGCGTATGGACTAAGTAAACATATGCTACACACAGCACATGTTTGCATTCACCCGTTGAAACTAGAGTGGCTGATGACAACCACATCTGTTATCCAGCCAATCAAAGCACTGCCAAGATCTAATTGTGGACACATCTGCATGCATCCCAGTTTAGTACTGAATCTCCTAATTACCTAAAATTGCCAAACGACAAAGATGTAATTTCCATCAAGAACTGTAGACACATGGCAATATAGACAGATTCATACTCTTCTCAATTCATTGACCCAAAACGTAAACCTATCAATTAACAACCGAAACGAAAACCTACACGGAAGCGAGTTAACACGCTTTAATCAGAACTGGAAATAATGATACTGGAAGGAGCAGATTTCACACCGTGATGCGCGTAGACCCACGCGGCCCTCCACGAGTAGATGTGATCCCCCGCCTTCAGGCTCTCCTTCCCGATCCTAACCGAACCAAACCGCAGAAAAAAAGGAACCAATCAATTCACCGATGCAGAGCAAATTAGAAGCCATTGCGGCAGCGCAGGGCATGAAATCGAAAGAATGGGGCGATTCGGAGCTGTACCTGTTCGACAGGAGACCCATGGAGACGGCGGAGGCGGCGGATCGGACGGCGAGCAGAGCAGGCGGCGGGCGGAGAGGAGGGCGAGGAAGAAGGAGAGGGGCGGAAGCGAGAAGGCGCCTTGCGCTCTGGAGTAAAGCACGAAAAAGTGGGAGGGGATCGGGGGGAATGGGCCGTAGGATCCACGAGACGCTGGCTGATCTCGTTTGACGCACACGCGTAACCGGTGCCTTTATCTTACGAACGACGGGATACTTCGTTTCGCACCCCTGGATTTCGCAATAATTAGTTAACGCTTCCTTGCAGGACTATTTGTGAGACTTTATTTTCTATACTATCATCTTTGAGTAGTCAAGTTTAATTTGGTTTCTTTTCACAAAATATTAATTTAATTTGACCAGTAGTATGCATTTTTGCAAGGCTAACTGGTTTTCAAATATGCGGTATGAGATAATTTTGATCTACCACAAATCGGATTCGTCATGGAAAGCACTTTGAAATTCAGTTAGTAACAATATTTGCTATGCTATAAAGACATTGCCTTCGTATTTTCGAACAGAGTCGAAACCACAACGGTTAACGGCGTCAAGCTCAGCCTTAACGCCGAAGGTTACCGAGGCCGCGTCAAACAAAACGATGATAATTAAGCCGAGCTGTTTTCAGCGGTCGGCCGCACGAGCGCTGTCGGCAGGAGCAGCGTCTGGAGCGCGTCTGCTCACCTCTCGCGAGCTGAAGCGCAGCCTATCCACGCAGAGCCCCTCGGTACGCGTGGCGTCGTCCTGGCGTGGCGGCTACCCAAGCCGAGTGAGCAAGCGAGCTGCACGCGTTTGCAGTCACATCTCGGCATAACCACAGGTCGACGTCGCCCAGTCCAAAGACTGCTTACCGACGTACGTACTACTATATCTCTGAAGAATACTCACCATGTGCTGGTTGTGACTTCATTACGTACGGAATTACGGAGCACGGTGTGACTTGGTGACAGCAGTCGATGCAGCGTGTCATCACAAGGTCCCCAAAAAGCAGCAAATCAAATAGCCAGAAAATATTAGCGGTAATCCCAGCAAAAGATGCCGGAGCACTGACAGCCACAGAAGTTTATACGGTACAAACAAACGAATGACCACAGAATGGGTCGGCTTGAGGCCAACTCCATCGCGCGACCCTATCCTGTACGGCCCCGTCCGTTTGAAATAAAACGGACAAAGAAGGCGGCCCAGCGCGCGACGGCTCGGACCCATCCTGTCTGTTTTGTGTCCGGGCCGACCCATTTCGAGCGCAAACTTGCGCCGGGTTTGGGTCGCGGCGGACACCAAACGGACGCGCGCTCGTCCGCGTCGGGGCCGCGTGGCAGGCGGCCACCTACCTCCCACCCGCCCACATCAATGCGCACGAGCGGGCGGCCCCACCTGTCATCCGCACGTCGAACGGTCGCCGTCCTTCTTTAAGTGGGAAGCGTGGACGGGTCGTCGTCCACACCGCCCCACGCCACCCCGCGGCCTCCTCGAAACCCGACAGCGCCGAAACCCTAGCTGAAGCCCTCGAGCTCGCCGACCGCCCACCTCGCCATGGGGTTCTGGAATGGCAAGGGCAAGCATGACCGTGAGGCCGGCTCCTCCTCGGGGCGCCGCCGCGGCTCCGTGAAGAAGGAGGAGCCCGCGTCACCGCCGCGCTCCTCCCGTCGAGCCCCCGTCCCGGCCCCCTTCACCATCAACCCTAGGCCCGCCGGCGAGCGCGACCGGCAGTACCTCGCGGCGGACGTGTGCCGGAGGTACTGGGAGACGAGGACGCCGGTCCTGTGGAGTGACGTCCACCTCCCCAACGGATGGCACCTCAGCGCCGACCGGGTCCCGATCCCTCCTGTGCCGGCGAGTGGCCGCGCGCGCCGCGATGAGATCGAGCGCCGCCGCCTCCTCCTCCCGGACGACCTGTTCTACGACGACAGGTACGGCCCGGATTCCGACCTCTGGGACACGTGGCTCCAGGACAAACACGACACGCGCCGCGCGTCATACTTTGCCGACACGGTGTCGGGGCCGCGGCGGCCACGTCGAGAGGTGCGCGGGCGTACGCGCGTGCGCGGCGTCACGCCCACGCCGTCGCCTTCTCCGTCGCCCCCTCCACCTCCTCGCATGTCAGCGGAGGAGGAGGCCCGTCTCCTCAAGCGTGTCATGGACGACTCCATGTACACGCACGACGAACGGCAGTGGGACGGCTTGGAGGAGGCCATGGCCCTCTCTGCCACCGGGGACGTCGCCTTCCCGGAGCTGCAGATGGTGGCCGTGGAGGAGGAGAGGAGGGAGGACCCGCCGGCCGCGTTCCAGCAGCTGCTGGGCCAGGGGTGGGGCTGGTCCTGCACTGCTCCGGAGATGGCCGCCGGCGTGGGCGTGAACTGGTGCCCCACTCCGCCGCGGTCACCGGAGCGGGAGGCGTCGCCACAGGAGGAGGTGGTGCAGGCACCTCCGGCCGTCCAGCCCGACCCCGTCCACCACGCACCTCCGGCCCACCTGTGGACGCCACCGGCCTACGTCGACCTCGTCAGCGACGACGACGACACCGACGGCCAGTGAAGACGGCGACGGCCACGGCACCGACGGGCGCGGCAGGAGCGCGCGGGAGGCGGAGGCGTTTTTTATTTTGTTTTATATGTTAATTATGAAAACTGGGCCTTTTAAGTGGCTGTGGAAACTGGACCGTTTTGTGGCCGTCCCTTATATATGTTTTATGTTTTTTTTAAATGCTTTTATTTAGTTTTTTAGTTATTTCATTCTAGTTTTTTATTCACGTCCATTTCGGACACTATTTGGGATGCGCGCGCGACCTATCTGACAAAGACGGACACGGGCGAACCCATCGGCACTCCAAAGGGACAAAATTCGACCAATCCAGACGTCCGTTTAGGGTCGTGCGGTGGAGTTGGTCTGAGGACGTCCAGTCTGCCAATGCAAAAGGGACGCAAGAAACAATTGTGGAGCGTATGATAGCTGCAGAACGAGCAGACATGGCGTAGGAATTTCGCAAAAAAAAAAAAGAAGAGAGATGGCGTGGGAAACGAATATGCGGGTACGATGCGATGCGATGCAAAGGGGGGCTGGATGAGGTGAGACGCCGTCGCTTCCGTCCGTCCGTCCGTCCGTCCGTCCATGAAGGGATCGATTCTTTGGAGGCTGTATTTCTCGGTAGCACCACCCTGCTTTTGCAACAGATATATATGATCTCTTTATTAATCCAACGGACGGGATGCAACAAACATATTCTCAGTTCAACAAACTGCTCAAGAAAATGTCTGGTTTCATTCATTCTCTTAAACGACAAAGGAAAAAAAAAACTCTTAATGCTCATCTACATGAGCTGCGTCACTCTTTTCTTGACAGTGCGATTTAATTCCGAGAATACAAACCATGACATGATTCGAGACCGAGGTTCGTCGTTTGCCGCTGCGTCGAAGAAGAGACGTAACGCGTCCTTAAATGTCCTTCAAGAAGGGAATGGATTCTTTCCAGCGTTTCTTCGTGACGTCGACAGCTTCCATGGTGTACTTCTCATCCTCGGGATAGTATGCGATTGGGTCGTCCAGCAATGGGGCCTCAAGATTCAGAACGCCTTCTAGTGTCGCATGCAGACAATATGCTGAATAACTGATGTGGTAACCCCCTTCCTGGACAATCAACATTTGCCCATCGCTATGTCGATTAGCCACGCCCCTCATTATTTGTCCAATTTTCCTGTAACCATCCATGGTCAAGCACTGTCTTCCATTTGGATCAAACTGCATGGAGAAAATTCACAATTAGTTCGTCCAACGGAGTCATATAATTCAAGGCAGAAGATTATCATGCATGCAACATTACCTCAATCTTCAAGGTACAATTGCTACCATTTGATTTAGTTCTAAAACCACGACACTTATTTTGGATCGGAGGGAGTAATATTTTACGTTTAGTATATAACTTCCGTCCCACAGTATAGATTATCCAAAATGAATGATAATAAATCTAGATAGTAAACATACATTTAGCGCAAGTATATTTATTATCTTCCTTAGTATGAAGTTTATATAGTCCCACAGTCCCACACTGTGTTATACAAGATGGCAAGTAGGGGAACTGGGCCTTGCTCAGCTGGTGGGAGGTGCGGCTGCTAACGATGTTTGAATTCTCCACTTGAATTCGGGTGCCTATTTCTTATGTCAACAAAAAGTCACTTAGTTCCTATAGGAAATCTAGTTATTTTCACAACATGCTATGTGATACACTGATACCTATATTTTTTAACTTCACAATATATTTCAATTGCTAAAATGTGAATTTATCTTCTTGAGAGAAAAAAGAATACGAAACTGGACATGATTTAGCAGGATTGACAAGTAGAACATGTAGTGAACTAAGGACAACAAATAAGCATACTCAGCTCACCATGCTAGAATCTTGGCCAATGACAAAAACCAAAAGCTGAGGTTGAAACTTGTCAATCGCCGGGACAACCAATTCATTCATTGCATACTCATAGCCTTTATCCCCACTGCCATTAGGCAAAGGTATATTGAGATTGTACCCAAGCCCCTTGCCTTCCCCAATCTCATCAGCCGAGCCACTCTGCAGATGCGAAGGACCCCAAGTACCATGCTTCATGTGAAGAGAGATTGCCAACACGTTGTCCGTGCGATAGAAGCCCTCTGCGGTACCATTTCCATAGTGCACATCTATGTCAACAACGGCAACCTTTGCGCGGCCAGAATCCAGAGCCAGCTGCACAGCAAGCCCGGCGTTGTTCAGAAAGCAGTAACCGTCGGCATGGTCCGGCTGCGCGTGATGGCCAGGGGGGCGGACCAATGCGTAGGCTATCTTCCCATGCCCGTCTAGTATGTGCCTCACAGCTGATAAGGTTGTTCCGGCAGCCAGAAGCGCAGCGCCCCATGAACCAGAGTTCAAGAAAGTACCCTCACATAACTTCTTGGGTCCACTGGCATTCGCCTGCACGAGCTCCTCAATGTATTCTGAAGATCACAACAAGATTAAGGGTCCGTTAGGAACGCAGGAGAATTGCTGTAATTTTACAGGAACTGAACTATTTCCCGACTGAATATGAACATGGTTTCTGAATCCAAACGAGTAATTACAAGTTACAGAATACAGTAGTTCGTTTTGTCAATTCAAACGACATATAGATGTACTCCAAGGAGGATTAAGATAAGGGATATAATAAAGAATGATTGGCAGGTCGATAGGAGCTTTAGTACTCTAGGTTAGTTGACTTTGCGAGCAGATTTGGGGGCAGACCTGGGGAGTGGAAGGAGAGGAGGTCGCTGGCGTGGGCGGGGGTGCCGGAGTGCCAAGAGAGGAAGGGCGCGATGGGCCCGCGGCGGAGGATGGATACCATGTTGCGGACGCGGTCGGCGTTCTCCGGGTGGTGGTCGAGCACGTCGAGGAAGCCCGGGTCGCGGCCCGAGTCGAACACGCCGCGGCCGGCGTCGTGGGCCAGCATGCCCTCGTGCCAGAACACAGCCAGATTCTCCCCCGCCGGAAGCGCCCCCTCCGCAGCCGCAGGGACGGAGGACGAAGAGGAGTCCATCGGCGGCGACCGCCGGAGTTATCGGCGGTAGTTCGTGATGCTTCGACGTCTGTTGACCGAGACTCGAGTTTGACTCCCACAGAGAGATATCTGTTTTTTTAGGCAACAGAGAGCAAGAAACCTGGCCTACCCAGGCACCCCAATTACATGGGCCGTTCCGGGCCGGCAATCGTGCCGCGCTATCTGGCCCAGACACGGCACAGCAATAAAAGGGGTCGGCCCACCGGCATGTTTAGTCACCAGCCCGTCTGATTTGGGCTGTTTTGGGTCTGTTTGGACTGTTTTGGGGCCAATATATAAAAAAGTTCTGAAAGAAAGGTAAACAGGCCGTGTCATGCCGACACTCATGCCCAGCCTCGTGGTCCAGACACGACCCCAGGTGGGCCACGTGCTGGCACGACCTAATTAGATACCTATCAGTGTTAAATCCGGCAGATCACGATAGGGAGTCCGAGTTGGTGATCTTGGCTAGATGGTGTTGAGTATAAGGATTATTAGGAAGTATAGTATAGACTAGGATTTGGTCCTACTTTGTCTTGTACTCCAAGTTGGTCTTTGTATGTACTCCTATATATATGCCTACAAGGCTAAAGCAATACATCAAACCATTTCACGAATCCTCTCTCCCCTCTAACATGATATCAGCCTAACCGATCAAAACCCTAGCCACTTGTCGGGTGGTAGGTGCGACATATGTCAACGGGTGGCTTATCATTGTGGGAGCCAATAAGACGTCGCCGGTGCCTGGAAACGGGATGAGGCGAAGACATGCACGCCGGCGAATCTTACCCAGTTTCGGGGCTCTCCGTGGAGATAACACCCCTACTGCTGCTCTGCGGGGTCTCCGCATGATCACTAGATGAATAAGTAGCTACACGATGCTCCTTGAGCTGTTTGGCGAGAGGAGGAAGAAGGGCAAGGCTCGCTCTCTTCTCCTCCCTACGTGGTGTCTAAAACTAGCAGGGATCGATCTCTCTTTGCATGGATGCCCCGGGGGTTTATATAGGCCTACCCCCCCGGGGGCACAATGGTAATCCGGCTGGGCGCGGGGCCCAGCCGTCTGTGTCTACGCTCTCCGGCTTCTGCGCCGGCTGCTGGGGCCCGCCGGCTTGTGGGTCCCACCGGCTGCCGGCTCCTTGGTCGACAGGCAGGCCCCACTGTCCAGGGCCTTGTCGGCGGCTGGTTACTGTTGCTTAATCTTGGTGACGAGGGCTTCACCGAGGTGGGCATGGCTACAGTGCCGCCGCCCGGCGGGCGATCGCTGTAGCCTCACCGCGTCTTGTCTCCTTAATGGGGCGTCTTCTTCGAGGGAGGTGGCAAGCCGGCTGTGGGGAGCCGGCTCTATCTTGAGCCGACTGGGGGAGGCCTGGCCGCCTTCGGGTGTCTCTCTGCCCGAAGGGGCCCACCGCCCGTGGGACACGCCGGCGGTCCGTCGTGGTTGACATCAGGGTCATCGTGGCAACAGTGCCGCGCCGGACGGGTCTTGGCCACCCGTACGGCGCACTGTGCCAGGCGTGCTCCGGGATTCGGGGGTGGCAGGCTTCACTATAGCCACGCCCCGTCACATCACCGTTATGTGAATGCAGACTTTGAGGGTACGATCTTGACCACTTTATGGGAGCCGGCTTCTTGGAGTCGGCCCTCTCGCGGCCGGCTTCTCGGAGCCGGCCCTCCCACGACGTTTCTTCATGAGGGCTGAAGTCGGGCCGCCTTCCGATAGCCGGCCTAGAGACAGCCGACAAGGGGAAGGCGGCCCTGTGTCTTGGATTCTTGAGGGCCGAATCGGCTCGTAATTTCTTCAGAAGGGCCAGGGGAGCCGGCTAGGCTACCCATGGTTATTTACTCCGACAGTAGTCCTCGAAGCTGATCGAGCTTCGAGGCGGACAAAGGGACGAGAAGCTAGGTCAGCTTCCTATTCCGAGGGGCCGGCTTTCGCGTGTGCGCGTCGTCTTCGGAAAGCTCCGTTTCTTGTAGGCGGGAACGTGGGTCGCCTTGCGAGCTGACCCCGCGCCATTCCGCGGGCCACGTGGCGAGGAAGTCCTGCCAACGCACGCGCGCGACGGGACGCCGCCGCAGGCCCGGGCCCGCCACTCTGGGGCCTCGGTCTGAGCGCGGATCTTCTGCGGCCCACATGGACCACTCGTCTCCCCGCGGCGGTTTTATTCTGCCATCAAGGCACAATAATCGCGGGACGTGGGGGAGTGGGCGCAGTTGATCCCCACGTTCCCCCACGCTGCGCCTCCTCAGCTCGGCCACGCGGTCTATAAGTAGGAGGAGGAGGGGGAGCGACAGAGGCTCGCGCGCTCTCCCTCACTCCGCCCCTTCTCGCCCTCCTTCTTCTCTTCGCCGCAGCAACTCTTCGCAGCGCCGTTCCGCCGTCGCTTCGTCTTGCTCCCTGCCGCGGCAACCTTTTGCCACGCCGTTTCGCCGTCGCTTCGTCTTGCTCCCTGCCGCATTGCTCCCATGGCGTTGTCGAGCTCGTGGGATGGCTCCAACATCCACGAGGACCACGTCGAGTTCCTCCACCGGACGCGGCGTCTGCCCGACGAGAATCTAGTGCGGGTTCGTCAAGCGCCGGCGAGGGAGATTTCGTCGGCACCGGAGGAGGGCGAGCGGGTGATCTTCTGCTCGCACTGCCTGCGCGGCTTCGGCCTCCCGGCGAGCGGATTCCTTCGAGCCTTCCTTGAATTCTACCACCTCCAGCCGCATCACCTCACGCCCAACGCGGTGATGCTGCTGTCGGCCTTCGTCACCCTGTGCGAGGGTTTTCTTGGAGTTCTCCCCACGCTCGAGCTCTGGGGGGAGTTCTTCCAAAGCAAGCTCGGCACCGTCGTCGCGGGCGTGCCCGCCCCCTGCGGAGCCTTCATTGCCATGAGGCGGGCGAGTGAGAACAATCCGTTCCCGTCCATTCCGATGATCCAGTCGGTGAAGCTTTGGCAGAAGTCTTATTTATATGTGAAGAACGTCGCCCAGCAAGGCGACTACGTCAACCTGCCGGCTTACGTAGCCGGCCTGCCGGCTGGGAGGCAACCTTCGTGGAGCTACCGGGCCAGGTCGCTGTCTCAGGCCGGGAACACAGCCGTCTCCCGGCTTCGAGTGATGATCCAGTCGGAGGGCCTGACCGGGGCCGACTTGGTGGCCTCCTTCGTGGAGCGCCGGGTTCTTCCGCTCCAAGGCCGGCCTCACATGATCTGCCAGATGAGCGGCCGCTTCAACCCGTGCTGGTTGAGCACCAGGGAGATGCCTCACGCAGAGGTGTCTTACATGGTGAATTACATCTCCAACTGCAAGCTCGCCGAGGATTGGCGATACGGCAAGGAGCCGTATTCCCGCGCCAACCCTCCGCCTTCCGTAAGTTCTTTCTTCTTTTCTTCCTTTTTGTAGCCGGCCTCATGATAGCCGACTCTTGATCAATTGGTTTGCTTTTAGCAGAACCCTCTTCTTCCGCCGACAGCCGGGGCCGCGGGGGTAGAGCGCCAGCTCCTCCCCGACCGCATGGTGGACGACGCCGATGATCCGGACCTGGGAGCGGCCACCATGGAAGACGCCATCGTGGGGGAAGGCGACGAGGCCGGAGGCGCGGGACTCGGGGCCAGCTTCGAAGACTGGCCGGACGACGACGAGGTCGAAGTCGCCCCGCACCGCCAGCCGGCGCCTGATCATCAAGGCGCGGGCTCGTCCGCCGTGCCGGCTGCCCGTGGCGGCGCGCAGAAGCGCCCGGCCGCATCGACCTTCTTCGGCAGCCGGCCGAAGAAATCCAAGGCTTCCATGGCGGCGACCAAGCGGGATGAGGCGGCCGTGAAGGCGGCCCGCTTCCACAAGGTGGTGAAGTAGCCGCAGGCAGTCTCTGCGTAAGTCGTTGAATGTCTTGCGTATATTATTTTTTGTCTTTTTCGTCCGAAGCTCTTCTAAACCTTTCTTTTCTTGCCGGACAGGGCGCCGCTTTCTCTCGAGCGAGGTCCTGACGGCTCCGTAGTCGGGCCGACTGGAGGGTCCTCAAGCTCCCGCCGCGTGGACCCCTGCGCCGACCTTAGGGAGGCCACGAAGCGGAACGCGCGGGAGGCGCGGGAGGAGCGGGAGGCGGCGGAGCGAAGGACTGCCCAGGCGACGAAGGAGCAGGCCGACGCGGCGGCCAAGGCCCGGGCGAAAGCGGCAGCCACGGAGACGGAGGCGGAGGCCTCGCACAACCGGCCTTCGCTGCTTGTTGTTCCCCTCCGCGCCATGGCCCCCAACATTCCCGTGCCCCCGCCGGAGGAGGTCGACCAAGGCCCGCCGGTGATGGAGGGGCGGGAGGACCACGTGATCCTCGTGGAGGGGGCGTCGCAGACGGCGCCGACTGGAGCAGGCCAAAGCGACCAATCAGCTGCGGCGCCAGAGCAGCCGTCCAGGGGCAAGCCAGAAGCAGGGGCCGGCCTCGAGGTGCAGCCGGCATTGCGCCGACGCGCGGGGGGTGGCGCCTCCGCGTCGGAACCGCACCGAGCAGCGGGCGCCAGCCAGACGGCGGAGGCCCTGGAGGCGGCCCGCGCCAGCACATCCGAGTGGACTCCCAGCGGGGTGACGGGCGAGCTGAACGCGACGGCCCAGGAGGTCCGGAACCGGCTTCAAGCTCAGGCCGCCTCGCTGCAGCGATACACTCAAGAGTTTCTCTCGACGCGGGCCATCATCCGGGTGAGTCTTCTGGCCTTTGTTATTTTGTTCTTTTGGTTTCTTCCGTGGGGGCGCGTCAGCGCACCCACTGGGTGTAGTCCCCGAGTTCCGAGCCGGCTACTGCGCAGGCGGCTTAGAACTTACTAGGTTCTGACAACTTAACTTATCCTTGCTTCCTGTATAATCTTTCAGGAGTATCACAACCTCCGTGCAGCCGCCTTCAACTCCCAGGCTCAGAAGCTGGGCAGGAGAACCAAGGACCTGACCAGCAGCCGGAGTGCGTATTTGTTTCGTTCATCTCCTGTGAGGGTGCGTCAGCGCACCCACTCGGTGTAGTCCCCGAGATTCAGGCCGACTGCTGAGCAGCCGGGTCGGATCTTCCTTGACGACTTCACCTTATTAATTTCCTTTGTCTTCATGCTTGCAGGAGCCAATGCCGACTTGAGGGAGCAGCTCAGCAGGGCCCAGGCCGCCCTTCGCGCCAAGGAAGCCGAGTACAGTGCCTTGGTCCTGGAGCGTGACCGCCTGGTCAAGAAGTTGGCCGACCAGGAGGAGAGCCATAAGGAGGCCCTGAAGAAGGCGCGGGACAACGAGGACGCCTTGAAGGCCGAGTTCGAGACCAAAGCGGCGGGCTGGGCTGAAGCGAAGCAGGCGCTGAGCGAGGGCTTCAGCTGTATCGAGGATCTGATCGACGGTAAGCCGCCTTCTTCACTCCCTGCTTGCCCTTTGATCCCTGATTTGTGTTCTGACTTGTGCTGCTTTTTGTTCTCTGTGCAGACTACTTTCTCGGCTACTCCGTCTTCGCCACCCAATCCATCGAGGCCCATCGCGAGGCACGCCGGCAGGCGGGGGCTGAAATCGCGTCGGACGCAAGCCGGGCGCTCGAGGAGCAGCTCTTGGCGGTCCAAGCCCGGCTGCAGCCGGCTCACCGTATGCTCCACCGCCTCCAGCGCGCCGGGGCGCAGGTGTTGGCCGCCCTCTAGCCAAGCGAGACGATTCCCCGCACCCCGAATCGGACTGCCGACTGGCTGGAGGTGGCGGTTGGCTGCTTCGAGGCCTGGAAGGCGTCGGCAGCCCGGCTTGGAGCTGGGCGGGCGCTGGAGTTCGTCCGAGCCTGGTATTCGGGGCTGAACCTGGACCAGCTGCGCACCTGGCGGCTGGAGGCCGACGAAGAGTTGGAGGAGGTGCGGCCGGCTATCGCTCAGCGTGCTTCGACGATCGCCGAGTGTACTAACATCAGCGTCTTCGCTCCTGAGATCAATGACGACGGTGTTGCCTAGCCGGAGGTGTGGTTTGGGCTGGACCTAGCAGCAGGTGAAGACTCGGCAGAGGAGATCGCCTCCAGCGATGAAGGCGAAGACGACGAAGGAGAGGAAGGCGAAGACATTGAGCCGACTGGTGAAGCGGGCAGCCAGCCTCAGCCTGATCGTGCCTCTGGCAACAAGGCGCGTGCTAGCGCGCCCTCTGCGGGAGGCGGTGATCATGCCGAGGTTCGCCAGCCGGCCACTCCTCCAGCCGACACTGCCGTCTCCACCAACCTGCCCGACTCGCCAGTCGCTCCCTTGGCCTAGTCTGCCGTCCTTGTTTTTTCCTGCTTGTTACCTTTTGAACAACTTTATTAAACTTGCGCAGTTCCACCCACTGGGGGTGTATTCGAACTATGTTGAATGCTGGCCGTTTGAAGGTCTTTTATGTAAATATTATTGTGTGTTTGGTTTCCATTCATGTATGCTTTTTATCCTTAGGCTGTTTCCTTTGCCGCCTTCCCCTTCTGGGAAGGCAAGTACTCGAGCTTTCTTAGATTGGAGCGAGGTGAATGGAAGCCGGCCGGCTGGCTACTCTGGTAGCCGGTTGGCGGTGGGAGAAAAACCGGCTTTTGTTATATTAGTCCGTTAGTCCCTAGCCGTTTTTTGTGTGGGCACCCATTCCTGCCTTTAACTCTTGCCAGCCGGACAGCCGGTTCTTCGAACGGCGACTTTTGGCAAGAGAAGGCTTGGGAGCCGGCACACTACTTGTCTGATTGCGGGTAGGACTTCTAATATAACTCCAGGCGGCCAGTCCCCGGGCCGACTAGTCGAACCCGGTGCCGGACGGAAAAAGTGAATGCAATGACAAGGCCATAAGCATGATACTTTTCATTCATAGATAAAAGATGGCAGTCCCCGAGCTCTCCTCGGGGGGCCTATTGTCTCGTACTTAGTACAAAAGTTAGCGTGATACATACTGCATTTCAACTGTAAAACCTTCGGAGGAGGTTGGCGTTCCATGGTCGTTCTGACTCCTTGCCGGAGTCGTCTCTCTTTCGTGCCTTCGGCTTCTGCGCGTCGATCAGGTAGTAGGAGTCGTTGCCTAAGGCTCTGCTGATGACGAAGGGGCCCTCCCAAGGGGCCGAGAGCTTGTGCTGGCCGGCTGTTCGCTGGATCAGCCGGAGCACAAGATCGCCCTCTTGGAAGGATCTTGGCTTGACCTTCCGGCTGTGGTAGCGGCGCAGGCCCTGCTGATAGATAGCGGACCGGCTAAGGGCTAACAGCCGGCCTTCTTCCAGCAGGTCGACGCCGTCTTCTCGTGCTTCCTTGGCCTCGGCTTCCGTGTAGATGGTCACCCGAGGCGAGTCAAACTCGATGTCAGTTAGGATGACCGCCTCGGCACCATATACGAGGAAGAAAGGAGTGAAGCCGGTTGACTTGTTTGGTGTAGTGCACAGACTCCAGAGGACAGCCGGCAGCTCATCAAGCCAACAGCCGGCTGAACGCTCCAGTGGTACGATCAGTCGGGGCTTGATGCCGGAAAGGATGAGGCCATTGGCTCGCTCGACCTGGCCGTTTGACTGCGGGTGGGCAACGGACGCTAGGTCCAACCGGATGCCTTGCGTCGCGCAGAAATGTGCCAAGGCTCCCTTGGTGAAATTCGTTCCATTGTCGGTGATGATGCTATGTGGTACACCGTACCGAGTTGTTATATCTGCGATAAATGTCACGGCAGTCGGCCCATTCAGCTTCTTGATCGACTTTGCCTCAATCCATTTGGTGAATTTGTCCACGGCGACAAGCAGATGTGTCATGCCGCCGCGCGCCGTTTTGAATGGGCCCACCATGTCCAGTCCCCAAACGGCGAAGGGCCAAGTGAGGGGAATGGTCTTGAGTGTTGAAGCCGGCATGTGTTGTTTGGAGCTGAAGAGTTGGCACCCTTTGCAATGTTTAACTAACTCCTTGGCGTCATCCAAAGCAGTCGGCCAAAAGAAACCATGGCGAAAGGCTTTGGCGACGAGTGATCTTGAGGCCGCATGGTGGCCGCATTCTCCTTGGTGGATGTCTCTGAGGATTGCAATGCCCTTCTCTTGCTCGATGCATCACTGGAGGACCCCAGTGACACTGCGCTTGACGAGTTCTCTGTTGACGATTGTGTATGCTCCGGCTCGGCGTTGGACTTGTCTTGCCTCTACTTCGTCAGCCGGCAGATCTTGGTTTATTAGGAAGTTGAGGATGGATTGAGCCCATGATGGAGCTGCGACCTCTTCTATTGCCAAAACGGCTACTGTGACCAGGGCAGGCGGGCTAGGCGGTGAAATGCTTGAGTCGGCCGCCGCCTGCTGTGTTGGTGTAGTATCCGGGCCGACTACCGTAGTCCCCGAGCCAGGTGTGGCAGTCCCCAGGTCGGGCGTAACTACGGAAGTCCTCGAGCCGCCTGCTGATGCCCCCTGGCCGACTATCGAAGTCCCCGGGTCGCCTGCTTGGTTCTTCGAGCCAGACCCGGCCGCGTCGGGGTCAGGCGGCACGAAGATGAAATCGAACTCTGGAGACGGCTTGATAGACGGCTTGAGGAGGCGTTGTAGAGAGACACTGGTTGGTATTGCTTGCCGAGTGGAGCCTATTCGAGCCAGGGCATCAGCTGGCTCATTGTCGGCTCGTGGTACGTGGAGGAACTCACATCCTTCAAAATACCCACTGATCTTCTGAACGAGGAAGCGGTAGCTTGCCATATTTGCGTCCTTGGCATCCCAGTCGCCGGATGATTGCTGGACCACCAAGTCCGAGTCGCCATAACATAGGATCCGGCGAATGCCGAGTTCTTTGGCAAGCCGGAGCCCGTGTATGAGCGCCTCGTACTCGGCCACGTTGTTGGAGGCGGCAAAGTGAATTTGCAGCGTGTATCTGAGCTTGTCCCCTTTGGGAAAGGTGAGGATGACGCCGGCTCCCAAGCCGGTGAGCATCTTGGACCCATTGAAATGCATGCGCCAATGAGTGGAGTCGGGAGCCGGCGGTAGGTACTGGGTCTCGGCCCAGTCGACGAGGAAGTCGGCCAATGCTTGGGACTTGATGGCGGTGCGAGGCTGGTAGAAGATCGTGTAGGGGGCCAGCTCGATGGCCCATTTCGCCACCCGGCCGGATGCATCCCGGCTGCCTATGATCTCGGCCAGCGGGGCGGTGCATATAACCGTGATGGGATGCTCTTGGAAGTAGGGCTTCAGCTTCTTGGCGGCGAAGTAAACGCCGTAGCACATCTTCTGGTAGTGCGGGTAGTTCTGCTTCGAGGTAGATAGCACCTCGCTCAAATAGTACACCGGCCTCTGGACCGGCTGGGCTCGGCCTTCTTCTGGGCGCTGGACTACGATGACGGTGCTGACCACCCGGCTGGTTGCGGCGATGTAGAGGAGCATGGGCTCTTTCTCAGTCGGCGCCGCCAGGACAGGCGGCGTGGTGAGCATCTTCTTCAGCTCGTGAAAAGCTTGGTCGGCTTGGTCATTCCACTCGAAGTGGTTGGTCTTCTTCATGAGGCGGTAGAGGGGAAGAGCTTTCTCTCCGAGCCGGTTGATGAAGCGGTTCAGGGAGGCCAAGCATCCAGTAAACTTCTAGACATCTCGAAGTTTGGTGGGAATCGTCATTCTCTCAATGGCCTTGATCTTTACTGGGTTGCATTCGATGCCGCGTTCGGAGACCAGGAAGCCTAGGAGCTGGCCGGCTGGCACTCCGAACACGCATTTCTCGGGGTTAAGCTTGATTTGGAACCGGTGTAGGTTCTCAAATGTTTCCTTGAGGTCTTCCAGCAAGGTGCCGCGCTTCTCCGTCTTCACCACAATGTCGTCTACGTAGACGTGGGCATTTCTGCCGAGTTGCTTGAGGAGGCACTTCTGCATGCAATGCTGAAAAGTGGCACCGGCATTTCTCAAGCCGAATGTCATAGTTAGGTAGCAGAAGGCTCCGAATGGCGTGATGAAGGCGGTCTTCAGGCGGTCTGCCGGGTCTAACTTTATCTGGTGATACCCTAAGTAAGCATCCAAGAAACTCAACAGCTCGCATCCGGCCGTGGAGTCTATCACTTGGTCAATCCTTGGCAGGGCAAAGGGATCTTTGGGGCAGGCCTTGTTGAGGCTCGTGTAGTCTATACACATGCGCCACTTGTTGTTCTTCTTTAGCACGAGGACCGGGTTAGCGAGCCACTCTGGAAAGAAAACTTCCATAATAAAGCCGGCTGCCAGAAGCCGGGCTATCTCCTCTCCCACAATCCTGTGTTTCTCCTCCGACAGTCGGCGGAGGGGTTGTTTGACCGGCTTTGTGTCTTCTCGGATGTATAGTTTGTGCTCGGCGAATTCCTTCGGAACACCCGGCATGTCCTTGGGGGACCATGCAAAGATGTCCTGATTCTCACGGAGGAAATTGGCGAGCTCGCCTTCCTATTTGCTGTTTAGGTTTGCCCCGATGACGGCAAACCTCTCTGGGTGCTCGGGGTCAAGAGGTATCTTCTTTGTCTCCTTGGCCGGCTGGAAAGATCCTTGAGCATCATGCTCCTTGGGATCGGGGGACAAGGCCAACTGCTTGCCGGCCATGGCCACGACTCGGTCCATCATATTCTTTTCTTCGGCAATCACAAGGGACTCGGCCAGCCGGCTGCTGGCTGCTGCGCACTCAGAGGACTTCTTGTAATCACTGGCTACGGTGATGACGCCTTTGGTGCTTGGTATCTTCATCTTGAGGTATGCATAGTGAGGAACTGCCATGAACCTGGCCAAGGCAGGTCAGCCAAGCAATGCATGGTAGGGCTCTCCAAGTCCACCACTTCAAACCAGATCGCCTCCCGGCGGAAATGCTCCTTGTCCCCAAAAAGTACATCAATCTTGATCTTGCCAATGGGGGCGCAGGACAAGCCGGGTATGATGCCATGGAACACAGTCCGAGTAGGCATGAGTTGCTTCGTCTTGTCATTCAGCTTCTCCATGGTGCCACGGTACAGGATGTTGATGCTGCTCCCGCCGTCTATCAGCACGCGGGAGAAACGGGCAGCGCGTCTATCCGTTGCAAGGGTGGCATCCAAAACCAGCGCATAAGAGCCGGGAGACGGCATCACCTCTGGGTGGTCGGTCCGGCTCCAGCTGATAGGTTTTTCTGACCAGTGCATGTGCTCGGCGGGGTTGGCAGCAACCATGCTGACTTCTTGGTGCTCTCGGCGTTTGCTGCGCCGGTCTTTGGGCTGGCTCGTAAAGATGACATAGGCGGCATGCTCGTCGGGGAACTCATCGTGCACGACTCCGACTGTGGGCCGAGCGGCCGGCGGCTGCGGAGCCGGAGGCGGCAGACCGGCAGGCGGAGGCGGTGCGAGCCCTTCGCCTTTAGAGATTCGGGTGAGCCAGTGGCACTTCCGGGTCATGTGGTTGGACGGCTTCGCGCCGCTGTGGAACTTGTACGGGGCGTCGAGAGTCTGTTCGTAGGAGAAGGTCGGCTGCCAAGCCGGCTTGCCGCCCCTCTGCTTCTTGGGTGCGGGCCGCGCTTCGGGCTGCTCGTCTTCGACTGTGGCCACCTACCGACTGGTGGAGGGCGGCACGGGGCCCTTGCGCTTGTGGTCGTTCTGGTGTGGGCGTCGGCTGGAGTCCCCAGCCGGCGTCTTGGGTGCCGGGTTGAGTACCTTTCCGGACGTGTCTACCCGGAGTTCGGTCTTCATCGAGGAGTCGGCGGTGGCGTACTTGTCCGCTATGACCAAAAGCTCGTCGAGGGTAGTCGGCTCATCGCAGAGGAGCTTGTGCTTGAGGAGGGTGCCTTCTCGGCACCCGGCAGTGAAGTATTCTATGGCTTGCACCTCGTGCACCCCTTCGCAAGAGTTGCGGAGCTCGGCCCAACGCGTGAGGTAGTCGCGAGTGGACTCGGCGGGGCCTTGTACGCACAAGGAGAGCTGTCTGGGCTTGGGAGCCCGCTTGTAGGTGCTGGTGAAGTTGCGGACGAAGGCTTCTGTGAAGTCTAGCCAGCTGTTGATGCTGTATGGCTTGAGGCTGTTGAGCCAGGTCCGCACCGTTCCCTGCAGCATGAGGGGCACGTACTTCATGGCAACGCGCCTGTTGCCGCTGGCTATGCTAACCGCCATGGAGTAGTCGATCAACCAATCTTCCGGCTTCATGGAGCCGTTGTACTTGGGCGTGTCTCTTGGGAGCAAGAACCCTTTGGGGAAGGGCTCGTCGTGGATGCAGGGGCCGAAGCAAGGCGGGCCGACATTGTCTTCTTCTTCTAGCACCAGGGATCGTGCCAGGCGGTCGATCCGATGGCGGGCGTCGTTCTCGCCGACTCCTTCGCGGTGACCTAGCCGGCCGCTGAGAGTCGGATGAGCAACAGGCGGCGGGGTGGGATATCTCTTCCCATGGGGCCGGGGCGGAGGCGGGTTGCCCCGCCACTCCACGGCCCGAGGGTGGCCTTTTGTGTCTCGCTCGATGGAGATTCGGGTTCGGCTTCGGCTGGCAGCCGGCTCTTCCTCGCGCCGCGCGCGGGTTTTGCCCATAGTCGGCGTCCGGGACGTCGCGCCGTGATCTCGGCGTGGGGGAGGGCTTTTCGCGCGGGCATCGGCTTCGTGCCGCCGCGCGGCCGCATCGATCAGCTGTTGGATGCGTCGGGTCATGTGGGGGAGTTCTTTGGCCCCCAGCCCATCCAGCTCGTCTACGGCCGCCTGGGCGGCGCGCAGGTTCTCGAGCGGAGTGGCGTAGACTGGGCGGTCGACTCCTAGCGTATCGGCGACGACAGCGTCGCGCTGTCTGACAACGTCGGCCTGGCTGGGCCCGCCTGGGGGCGGCGTGCCAAAGGCGGCGCGGTCGGCCTCGCGTCGGTGGGCCTCAGCGAGGCGTCTCATGGAAACCAACTTCCGGCCCTCCGCGAGGAGGGCAAGGCGGCGAGCTTCCGGTGCTTCAGCGTCGGCATCGGCCGGGAGGGGGATGGACAAGTCGTGGACCACCGCATGCGGGGCGTCGTGGGCGCTTTCGTCGGAAGCGCCGCCGTGGCCGATGACCATCACCTCGGTGGTGACAGCGTCGTAGCCATCGGCCCGGGGAAGCGGGTCGTTGTAGATCGCGACATCGGTGGGGAAAGTGTCGAGTGAGGCTGTGTCGGAGTCGACAGGCATCGGATCGGTGGAGCCAACCGACTCCAAGTCCACGACAGGCTCGCCGGAGACGTGGAGCTGGCCGAGGAGGTTGACGAGGTGGTCGGTGCCCGCGTCGGAGGCGAGCTCGTCGGAGATGAGGGTCTTGTCAAGGAGATCGGCGAGGCTGCTCGTCGCACAGATGTTGGTGACGCCTTGTAGCGCGTCGTGGCAAGCACCATCGAGCGTGCCGGGCTGGCTACGCTCGCGGGGGCGGAAGAGGGTTCCCGTCCAGAACAGGTCTCCGGACGACGGTGCACCTGGCCCCATGTTGGGCGCCAAATGTCGGGTGGTAGGTGCGACATATGCCAACGGGTGGCTTATCATTGTGAGAGCCAATAAGACGTCGCCGGTGCCTAGAAACGGGATGAGGCGAAGACATGCACGCCGGCGAATCTTACCCAGCTTCGGGGCTCTCCGTGGAGATAACACCCCTACTGCTGCTCTGCAGGGTCTCCGCATGATCACTAGATGAATAAGTAGCTACACGATGCTCCTTGAGCTGTTTGGCGAGAGGAGGAAAAAGGGCAAGGCTCGCTCTCTTCTCCCTACGTGGTGTCTAAAACTAGCAGGGATCGATCTCTCTTTGCATGGATGCCCCGGGGGGTTTATATAGGCCTACCCCCCGGGGCACAATGGTAATCCGGCCGGGCGTGGGGCCCAGCCGTCTGTGTCTACGCTCTCCGGCTTCTGCGCCGGCTGCTGGGGCCCGCCGGCTTGTGGGTCCCATCGGCTGCCGGCTCCTTGGTCGACAGGCAGGCCCCACTGTCCAGGGCCTAGTCGGCGGCTGGTTACTGTTGCTTAATCTTGGTGACGAGGGCTTCGCCGAGGTGGGCATGGCTACAGTGCCGCCGCCCGGCGGGCGATCGCTGTAGCCTCACCGCGTCTTGTCTCCTTAATGGGGCGTCTTCTTCGAGGGAGGTGGCAAGCCGGCTGTGGGGAGCCGGCTCTATCTTGAGCCGACTGGGGGAGGCCTGGCCGCCTTCGGGTGTCTCTCTGCCGGAAGGGGCCCACCGCCCGCGGGCCGCGCCGGCGGTCCGTTGTGGTTGACATCAGGGTCATCGTGGCAACAGTGCCGCGCCGGACGGGTCATGGCCACCCGTACGGCGCACTGTGCCAGGCGTGCTCCGGGATTCGGGGGTGGCAGGCTTCGCTGTAGCCACGCCCCGTCACATCGACGTTATGTGAATGCAGACTTCGAGGGTACGATCTTGACCGCTTTATGGGAGCCGGCTTCTTGGAGTCGGCCCTCTCGCGACCGGCTTCTCAGAGCCGGCCCTCCCGCGGCGTTTCTTCATGAGGGCTAAAGTCGGGCCGCCTTCCGATAGCCGGCCTGGAGACAGCCGGCAAGGGGAAGGCGGCCCTGTGTCTTGGATTCTTGAGGGCCGAATCGGCCCCGCGCCGCCCTGGGGCGGTCGGTCTCCATGACCGCCGTTGGGGGCCGCGCCGCCCGTATTTAGGATTCGTCCGCTAGTCATGTTGATCGGCTGCCCTAAAGAGTCTTTTCCGGATCAATTGGTCCGAGTTTTTCTCTCTCGTCGGTCGTTTGATCGGTGTTCTTTTTTGGTTTTCCGATCTACGATCGGTTTGCGTCGCCCGCCGCCGTTCGTCATCTACAACGCGTGTTTTCTCCATCGACATCTTCATCAGCCACAATGATCGACCGTATCACCACGTTCGAGTCCTCATATTGGGCAGCGCATCAGGTGCGGTCGTGCGGCCGCTGCTCGCACCGTCCGCAGGCCCGTCGATCCGCGCCGCAAGGCCACTCATGCGGCCGAATGTGCATGGGATTACTTGGCCGCGCGCTTGATCCGTTGGTGCACTCACGTGGCCCAGGGCACTTAGGCCTTGTACAATGGAAGGTGCTTAGGAGAGATGCTTAGAAAAATAAACCAGGATTTTCTTAAGCCCCGGTGCTTATTGGTACAGGATAGATGCTTAACTAAGCGTCTCTCGTATAAAAATAGGCACCGGTGCTTCAGAAAAAAAAACCCGGTTTATTTTTCTAAGCAACTCACTAAACATCTCCCGTTGTATAGGGTCTTAGCATATCATGCGGGTGCCTACGCTGTTGCATCTCATCGAGTGCTATCCTTGCATGCATGCACGATGTCCGGTGTAGCTTTACAGCACAATGCGTGACGATTCTGCCCCATCCGCCCTGTGATTTGTTGATCTCTTCTGTCGCGTCTTCGGTCTGATCGGCTGTCTGCGCGTAGGTTCGCAGGTCCTATGAAGATTGTCTTTGAGTATATCGCGTCATCATTGTTGAGTATGTATTTTGTACTGTATATATATTGGAGTTGTGGCCCACCTCCTAGTCTTGTACTAGTAGAGTGCCCGTGCGTTGCTACGGGCTTATCAAAATAATATCATCTTGTAATCTTCAAATTTATGTCCATGAACATATTATAACCTAATAAAAGGAAGGATGAAAATACCATATTGCAATGTTCAATATCTTTTTTCATTTGTCAATGAGATATAACCAAAATAATCATTCTGTACATGCAAGATAGTAAAAAAAAATTACTTCTTAGGAGCATGTGTGCTTTGAGCCTTGAAGAATACATTTGTTCTTGTACTTCACTGCATGAAATGTATTCGGTATATTGGCATATAAGCATGCTTTGCACCTCTCCTTTTGATCTACCCACCTGTTCCATTGTTTGAAGAATAGTATATGGCTATATAGACTCCACTGGAGAGAATACATTATGCAATTCCCCCGTGTCTGTTAAATAATCATGTAAAAGAAAAGAGAATAAAAGTAAAAGTGAGTCTAATGATAGAAATGAGTAAGAAAATGAAAATTTGAAAATAAAGGATCTTAGGGCATCTCCAATGTTGTCCGCTAAAACGGACAAACTATTGTGTGATCATATTTATGTTTTCATAGCATGCAGGTGAACGAATTCGGAATATCAATATAAGCATGGATAAAATGATGAAAGCATATCACGTGAGTAGCGACTGTTATAGCTCTTGTTCTCTTATTTCATCTTATTGCATTTTTATTAGCCTTTGAATACACCAGTGTTTGCAGATAAACCTTTTCTGTGTGATCGGCGGCTACATTAATATTTTGTCAAGAGATGTCTATCTAGGTTTGTTTGCCGAACCATTGCTCGATGCCCAGTACTCGATAAAAAAACTAAATTATCCACTTCGAATTAATCTTTCAAATTGATTAGGAAGTAGAGATAGTATATATTCCCGTGATGGACGCGGAGGAGAAGAAGCCGGAGGAGAAGGTGGGGTTGGCCATGGAGCGAAGGAGAAGAAGCCGGAGCGATGGAGGTGGATGAGGGGGAAAATAGAACTAAAAGACATGTACGCAAGAATTTCTTAGAGGTTGATCATTGCATCGTGACAAGAGCAAACCTTGCCTAGACCGGCAAGATTCAAAGCAACAAGCCATAGATGTTTGGTTCACGCCTGACACTTCCCCTGTTGGTGCCGCCACCTAGCGTCCAGCTTGCTTTCTTCACCTTTACTTTGTTCATGCCACCCCCCAATCCAATCAACAGATGAGTTGATTGCCCATCCATCTTCTAAAAAAAAGTTGATTGCCCATCCGGCCACTTCTCTGTTTCCTGTCAAGCAACCATGGACGGTGTGTTGGAAAAACATCATAGAACATGTAAGCATCACATCACTGGCATAGACCCTACAATTCAAGATTTTAGTCCAAAAATAAAATAGATGTTGTAAGACTACTTTCAAGATAAAACCTCTTAAATTCATCATAAAAAGGATTGATTGACTGGTTTTAGTACTGCACGCGCAACCATGTGTGCATATGATTAAAGCACACGAGAGAAAATATCTCTTTGGACAAAAAACTTATATAGAACATTCCATGGTAGATGACTGATAAAAAGGAACAAACAAACCAATGAACTCCGATCTGATGAGAAGAAATAAACAAACAACCATTTCTAAAATGTAAAAGAAACTAACACTCTCAGTAAAATAAACTAAAAGTTGCTGACAAGCATTACATGTATATAGAACAAAGATTTATTCACTCTAAATTTTACAGAAATTTGGCTCATGTAGGAGGATGCTTTTTAGAACTTATTACTGGCCAACTAAATAACAATGCATTAAATAGCACACCGCCTATATCCGCCTAGATAAATACACAAAAGAAGGGATGCACAAAGAAGGGAAGCACAATGCAATTAATGCCCATAATAAGCAATATATGCTCCCTCTACAACTTAGACAGACTGGAACATATTTTCTACCAAAGACGGGAGGCCAAATCCCATACTCACTATGCAACGCTAAAGGTCATTAGTGTTGACCACAAGAGTTAATAATATTCCATCATGCTAAAGATCATTTAGTTTATAACTGGCAACAGCGATGACAACACCAGTAGCCTTCCCTGTGAACGCCTCCAAAGACGTAACATTTTGTGAAGTGACTCAAGTATCTCGTTAATGAGGCAAACAACAATATTCCTTGCAAGAATTAAATATCAAGTTGCAAAATTTGTATTACCACGGTTGAATACTCAAGGCATATTATGTTACTGACATGGCTAGATAATTACCTAGTTTTCTCAACCTTAGCACAAAAATCAATGTAAGCTCGATCCATACCTACATCTAGCTGAGTATTGTCTAACAGTTCATGATCTACCATTAGAGAGCATATGTGAAACTCCGAACCAACCACGACTTACCTCAAAGCTACCCACACTTTTCCCTTCTCCATACACATAATTGAGGAAGCGGCACTACTTCTCATCAGTTTCACCTTAGCCTCCCGTTGTCACTCACCTCCTCACCATTGCCGCTTGCGGCCCTAGGAAGTGGATGTGGTGACCTGTAGCAACCAATAACATAACTTTAGGCCTGCAAGATATTTAGGAGTCAGCCCTTGACTTCTATCCGAATGAAGCACCCACAACACTTCGCCCTTGGCCTCCCTGCCTCGCCCTTGACCATATTTGTCGACTTTTGTCATCCAATGAGGCCCCCTGTCGGTCCGCGGAGCATTCCAAACTATCATTTTCCCGCAAACCAGAACAAATCTGGAGGAGCTGTGTAGCAGTTTGGACCTTTGCATGTCCAACTAAAAAACACCACGTGGTCCCTCTATCTTCCCCCTCCCCCACCCAGACACAACACACACACACCACACGCAGCCACCGGTGAGGCAAGCCATGCCACCACCAGCTCCCTCTCCCTCGTCTCGCCTATCCCAGCCGCCTTGTCACGCCGTGGTCGGCCTCGGCTCCGACAAGCCCCATGTCGGCCATAAACCGCACGACCAGCTCCGCCTCTAGCCGCCGCTAGCCATGCCTCGTCACAAGCCGCTGCTCTAGTTGCCCTCCAACCACCACCACGCATAGCTTGAACTTCTTGATCATCTAATGGTTGGCATGATACTGGGTCCTAGTGTCATTCCGGCCATGATTTTGTTAAACTAAAACAAGATTGTGTTAATAAAAAAGAACCTTTCAAGGATTCCACAATCTAGAATCGCTGTTATTTAGCAAAAGAAGAGGATGTGTAATCCAAAAGAATAAAATAATACCAACCAACCAGCTAGGACCCTGTAAACATAACCTCCTAGGAGGCATGTACTTTCCCACCTTTTCAATGCAATGAAACGCAAAATCGCTTTGCGCTTTCTCGAATTTTTTTAATAATAATACCAACCAATAAATATAACCAGGTCAAAAAGATATAAATAAGGCTGTAAAGAACAAAATAGCTTTAGAGCCGAGTCATGAAAAATTGGCTAACAATCTTTGTCCTCGAGTAGTAAGTTGCAGAAGGTTTATGTCTACTGCGCAAATACAAGGTAAAGGGTGATATCAAAGTTCTTGGAACCACTACATGTGAAAGCTATCAGAGTTAAACACCAAAAGTACCTTATAAAAAGTCACTGTATCCAAGGTTAGCCTTCCTAGAACAAGTATTACTGGAT
Organism: Triticum aestivum; assembly: GCF_018294505.1. Lineage (NCBI taxonomy): Eukaryota > Viridiplantae > Streptophyta > Magnoliopsida > Poales > Poaceae > Triticum > Triticum aestivum. Next base: position 471,060,244 of record NC_057794.1, read on the forward strand.
AACCGTATACCATTGACTTAGGACCATGAAGAAGGTTTTTGCGCAAACCTTCTCGAGAGTACACTCATACCAAAACAAGTCGTACTTACACTGCGTAGTACCATAGCTCGCGCGCAAACCTCTATCTGTTAAATGTACCAATTCTTTAAAAAAATCCTAGTACTACTATTTTTAGTTTATATAGAATGCACCCTTTATTCTCACTTCACTACTGTACCTTTTGTCGACATATATGCCATATTACATAAAACTTCCTGGACTTTTACCTTAGATATCAGCTGTCGTTAACATTTGCCGAAAAAATACTTCTAAAAAAATACCAATATAGAAACAAGAATTCAGAAGATGCAACATGAATTGAGGGTTCAGGTAGGGGAGTGTGTCTAAGTAAGCGTACACACATACAAGAATAATTTGTGTCTTAGGAGCATATTGTAGTAAGTTAAGCAAATAAGGGCTGGAGAACAATGCTCTAAGAACCAGTATTCAAGATGAGATGCTCCTACAAATAACAAAGGTCAAATGTTGAGTTGTGCATAACCTGGCACATTGGATATTTACTTCCATTGATCCTACATCGTTTGGAAACATCATTTTTTAACATGGAAATACTCAGAATCAGGTCAATGGAGCAATAGGAATAGATGTTGGGGAAAGAAACATGTGTGATCTTTGAATAAGCCAAAACATGTTTGAGATTTGCAGTAGTGATAACATCTATGACTTACTGTCTCCATCAATGTAAGAATAGAACAAAGCAAACCACACATGTAAGGAACAGGGATTAACGCATTGAACTAACTTCCTCATGGAACGGAGGGAGGCGACCATATTCAGCTCATTTCGGAATAAATGATGATCCAAAGTCATCAACGAAGGACCCTGATTCAACATTTGATTTGTCACTAATTATGCTCTACTACTGTAAGTAACACATACAAAGTTTAAAACAAAATCAGAATCACCAATCAGCTAGATGCATAGCTTGAATACTCAAACCAATAAAAGGAGGAGGTGAGCAGTGGACCATTTGAAGCACAAAGAATTAGTGTGCAAGATTGCATACTGGGATTTATAACTGAGCATGCAAATAAAGATAAATAACTCAGAGACTGATACGATAAACAATTGTGAGGTATAGCACCTGGGGAAGCCAACAGCCTTCCAGTAAAACTATCTCCACGATGAACAAATCAATTAATTATGCACATGAATAGCGGTTGACAAAGATGCTTCCCATAACCAAACCGACTGCAAAGAGAATGTGATAATAAGCCCCTGTATGTGCCAGACTGCTTTCATCTTCTTGCATTTGAGAAAATTGTGCCCCCATCTTCATCTAACCGAGAGAACATGGAGCTTGGATGGGTTCAGTTACCTTCATCAGATGACAGGTTTGGATGGCACGCTACACTGGCCATCCACTATGGGCTGCAAGCTTACTGTCTCCATCATGCTCCTGATCTTGCCCTCGCGGAGAGCTTCTTCTCATCCAAATGTAAGCAGCCACCAAATTATAGAACAAAAATTCCAAGTAAGAATGGAAGTATAGAACAAAGCTAACCACACATGTAAGGAACAGGGATTAACGCATTGAACTAACTTCCTCATGGAACGGAAGGAGGCAACCATATTCAGCTCATTTCGGAATAAATGATGATCCAAAGTCATCAACAAAGGACCCTGATTCAACATTTGATTTGTCACTAATTATGCACTGCTACTGTAAGTAACACATGCAAAGTTTAAAACAAAATCCGAATCACCAATCAGCTAGATGCATAGCTTGAATACTCAAACCAATAAAAGGAGGAGGTGAGCATTGGACCATTTGAAGCACAAAGAAGTTGTGTGCAATATTGCATACTGGGATTTACAACTGAGCATGCAATAGTGAGAATACACTAACCGATTAGTCATGTAGACTGAGCACAATATCTTCAGGCTTCACGCCCAACAACTCACAAGCCTCTAAGAACATTGTTGGACTTGAGTTTCTGCTGCAACCTGTTAGTAGAGAAAGCAGAGAACAAATTTTAATGGTGAAGATTAATAGGAAAACTGTAGGTAGAACTTGCATACAAAGTTAACAGGCTACATGGTCAAGGTTCAGTCAACAGGCTTAGGTAAGGCGGCTCCTCTGTAAATGGGTGCCCACATCAGCAGGTATAGCAACTACATTAAACCAGTGGTCACAATTCAGGGCCTCTAAAAGTTTCTGCTACAACTTGTTAGTAAAAAATAATGTGTTCATTAAACATCATTGTCCCTGTAAAAATCAAGGGTGTACTGGCACTGATAGATAGCTAAAATGAACCACAAAAAATCAAGGTTGTAGTGTTACCAATGGATAGCTAAAATGAACCACAAAAAACTTTAATCTAACCTTGTTCAATCGGGTGTATCTCCTTGAACCCTGAACAGCTCCGCATGAGTAACTCCGCTCCTTCATCTTGAAAGATAAAATGCCAGTAAAACATGACTGATATATATTCAGCTGAAAGAAACTAAAACACATTCATAAGCCTACTATATGGCAAATTCGATCGAACCAAGTTGGGCATATATGAAATAAATTAGGTTGGATCAGTAATCGCCCCCTACAAAGAGAAGCAACTGATCTACTAATACATGGAAGATCATACAATCTTGCACAAAATCAACAAATCAGACTCTTTTCTTTCACCAAACGTGAAACATTGAGTGTACCCTGCATATAGAACAAGACCAAGATCAATAGATGCCTGTAAAATGGAGACCACCAAATCTGATTCAAACACAAAAGAAAAAAGAAGAGCTTATGTTATCCGCATCGAGGGATCCTTTGGCGCGGTCGAGCTCCGCATCCTTCGCACGAAGCTCCGCCTCCAGCTTGCGCGCCGTGATCTGGTACGTCTTGAGCAGATGCCGCTGCTCCTCAGCATGCGCGGAGAGGGCGGTGTTGCCCGCGGCCGCGGCGTCCCTGGCCGCGCCTGCGGGATCCTTGAGGAACCTCCGCTTGGTCTCGGACAACTTGGTGAGCTCCGCGACCACGGCAGCGTCCGCGGACTGAATGGCCTCCGCATCATAGGGGAACTGCGCGAGCTTCAGCTGCGCGTAGGCCGCCTTGACGGCCGAGACGCCCGCGAACAGATTGGCGAGGAGGGAGTCCGCGGCGGCCGGCGGCGAGGGCTCCTCCTGCTGCGCCCCGGCGGTCTTCTTCTCCGCGGCATTCCGGAAGAACGCGTCGAGGGAATACGGCGCCAAGGGAGGCGGTGGCGTCTCCCCAGGGTGGCGGCGTCTCCCCTCGGCGGCGGCGACGTCTCCCCTCGGACAGCGGCGGTGGTGGCAACGAAAGAGCACCTATCCAGAGGCTGGAGATCGGGGATGGGATCGAGAGGCTGGTTTTTTGCGGGGTGGGGTGGGGTGGTGTAACCCCTCGACGTCTCGAGGCAAGACTTAGAGGCATAACCGTATTGAAAGCAATGTCGCAAGTTAGGCAATTATCACAACATCCCATGTAATATAGATAATAAAAGGGGAGATACATAGTTGGCTTAAGCTCGCCACGTCAATCAAAGTACATAAATAGCATTACATCAACCAAACACTCATGGCCCGACTACGGCGCCAAAATGAAAGATAAACCCAACATGCGACACGGTCCCGATCACCCCAACTGGGCACCACTACTGATCATCAGGAAAAGACACATAATATCGGTGTGAGTCCTCGTCGAACTCCCACTTGATCTCAAGCGCGTCATCTGAAACGGAGTCATCAGGCCCTGCATCTGGTTTGGAAGTAATCTGTGAGCCACAGGGACTCAGCAATCTCGCACCCTCGCGATCAAGACTATTTAAGCTTATAGGTAAGGCAAGGTAATATATGTGGAGCTGCAGCAAGCGACTAGCATATATGGCGGCTAATCTGTTCGCAAAAGAGAGCGAGAAGAGAAGGCAAAGCGCGAACGGATAACTAGAGGACAACATGCGGCAAGCATTACTCCAACACCGTGTTCGCTTCCCAGACTCCGCCGAGAAGAGACCATCACGGTAACTCACACAGTTGATTCATTTTAATTAAGTTAAGGTTCAAGTTATCTACAACCGGACATTAACAAATTCTCATCTGCCCATAACCGTGGGCACGACTTTCGAAAGTTCAAATCCCTGTAGGGGAGTCCCAACTTAGCCCATGACAAGCTCTCACGGTCAACGAAGGAATAGACCTCCTCCCAAGACATTCCGATCAGACTCGGTATCCCGGTTCTACAAGACACTTTGACAAGTTAAAACCAATCCAGCAACACCGCCCGAATGTGCCGACAAATCCCGATAGGAGCTGCACATATCTCGTTCTCAGGGCACACTCAGATTGTCTAAACTTCCGGTAGGCCATCCCAGAGTTGCCCCTGGTGGCCACCGGCGGCTGACGAGGTGGACCAACACTCAGAGGAGCACTGGCCCGGGGGGGTTTAAAATAAGATGACCCTCGGGCTCCGGAAACCCAAGGGAAAAAGAGGCTAGGTGGCAAATGGTAAAACCAAGGTTGGGCATTGCTGGAAAATCTTTAATCAAGGCGAACTATCAAGGGGTTCCCATTATCACCCAACTGCGTAAGGAACGCAAAAATCCGGGAACATAACATTGATATGACGGAAACTAGGGCAGCAAGAGTGGAACAAAACACTAGGCGAGAGGCCGAGCCTTCCATCCTTTACCAAGTATATAGATGCATTAAGATAACAAGGCAATATAATGATATCCCAACAAGTAAATAATGTTCCAACAAGGAACGGTCTCCAATCTTCACCTGCAACTAGCAACGCTATAAGAGGGGCTGAGCAAAGCGGTAACATAGTTAATCAACGGTTTGCTAGGACATGGTGGGTTAGAGGTTTGACATGATAATTTGGGAGGCATGATAAGCAAGTGGTAGGCATCGTAGCATGGGCATAGCAACATAGCGAGCATCTAGCAAAGCGAAGATAGTAGTGATTTCGAGGGTATGATCATCTTGCCTGCAAAGTTGTCAGAGTTGACTGGATCCTCGAAAACAAACTCAACGGGCTCCTCGTTAGCGAACTCGTCTCCCGGCTCTATCCAAACAAGACAAACAAGCAACAAGGGCACAATCAACCACGTGCAAACTCAAACAACATGATGCAAAGATGGTATGCTATGCGGGATGCGATATGGGATGCATATGCAAGATTTGACAAGGAATGCATGAACTTGGCCTCAACTTGGAAATCCAAGTGTTCCACTGGAAAGGTGAGGTGAAACCGCTTGAAAACGATATAAAGAACGCCGGAATCGGAGTTACGGTTTAGAAATGGCAAGCGATTCAAATATGACCACGTTCTGCGATTTACAGCCAGTAGCCAACTAGATGCAACAAGATGAACATGCTACAGCACCCAAACATGGCATCAAAATACATGGCAGGGATCCATTCACGATTCTTAACAAAAGAGGAACCTGAGCTACGGCCAATTCATCCATTAACAGGTTCAAACAAGCATGGCAAAAATGCATTTGGCAAACAGATTTCAGACTTAGTGAAATTAACACTTGTCTGGAATTTCATATCAGATAGCACTCTTTGGAGCATGAAAGCTATATGCTACAGGAGCTGAACATGGCAAAGTAAAGCATGGCATGGAGCTACTCAAAGAGCTTAACAAAAGTCCCTTAGTTACCTTGAGCCAAAAGGGATCAGAAAATACATTTGCAAGCATGTGAACATGGCAAAAACATAATCAGTTCTCAGACTTAGTGAAAAACTGGAGCATGCTGAAACAGATATCAAGTAGGCATGTTTACGAGCTCGATGCACTCACTACAGAGCAAGTCATGAGAAACTAAGCATACACCCATCAACAATACACAAAATACAAGCTAGACATGGCAAGAACAATAACATAGCATGCACGGATCGACTACAACATCCTCGGCAAAATCGCTAACAAGTAGACAATCTGCCCAGATTCACGAAATAGCAAAAGTAGAGCTCAATTGACTTAAGTTAGGGTGTTTCATAATTGCAAACAAAGACATGGATGGATAGAGCACTACAAGATTAACAAAACATCCTTACTGATCATCCTCAAAAGAGGCACGGATCACTAGGAAATGACATGAACATATGGCATATTGAGATAAACAGATCAAGGACTTAGTGGAAATGCTAAGTCCCTGAAATCAGCATTAACAAATGCTCCACTTTGTAAGCTTGTGCTAGTTACCACACACATCACAAAAATACATGGGTTGCACCTCTAGATAGATGGCAAAACATATGACAAAACTCATGAAGAGCTCAGGGGCATATCATGCACCCAATAATCATGGCAAAAATGACAAATATCTAAATGGAGCAGCAGATCTGACAATTATCTCAAATAGCATTCTTCTAACAGCATTTCGGGCATCAAGATGAACTCAAATGAAAATTATGCAATGAGATGAAATGATGTCCTCTCTGAGATGAACATTTTTATATGCTATATGCCCAAAACAGAGCTACGGGTGCAAAGTTACGATGCGATGAACAAGGGCATTTGAATCTGGAAAACCAGGGACTTAGAAGAAAATATACCCTCCGGATCTAGGGTTCCTCGCGGGCACGCAAACCGAGGTCACTCCGGCGAGGTCAACTTGCTCCGGCGAGGTCGGCACGTCGGCGGGGAGGTGAAGGAGAGGCGAGGCCGGCCTCTCCCCGGCCAGATCTGACGGCGGGCGGCGGCGGGCGCCCTTGGCGACGGCTCCCGAGGCGCGGGGAAGGCGAGGGGGCGCGGGGCTGCCGGCGACGAGCTCCGGCGAGCTTGCGGCCGGTGTCGATGGCGGGCGGCGGAGGCGACGATCGGGC
>NC_057794.1:471067556-471069060 GCF_018294505.1 Triticum aestivum
GGGCCGGCGCGGTGGCGCGCAGTGGCAAAGTGGGCGCGGGGCGCGGCGAATCGGCGGCTGCCACGTGGCGGCGGACACGGCGGGCGGACACGTCCATCGGTGGAAGAAGATGTCCGATGGCGGCGGGGAAAGTTAGGGTAGGTTTTGCACCGCGAATTTTTAAGGGGGAGGTGTATATATATAGGCATAGAGGGAGCTAGGAGTGTCCAAATGAGGTGCGGTTTTCGGCCACGCGATCGTGATCGAACGCTCTAGATGATGGAGAGGGTTTTGGTGGGTTTTGGGCCAAATTGGAGGGGTGTTGGGCTGCAACACACACGAGGCCTTCTCGGTCCCTCGGTTAATCGTTGGAGCATCAAATGAAGTCCAAATGGTACGAAACTTGACAGGCGGTCTACCGGTAGTAAACCAAGGCCGCTTGGAAAGTCTCGGTCCAATTTGGAAATGTTTAATCCACACACACGAAAGAAAGGTAGAAATGACCACCGGAGGAGAATGAAGCGCCGGAATGCAAAACGGACAACGGGGAAAATGCTCGAATGCATGAGATGAACACGTATGCAAATGCAATGCACATGATGACATGATATGAGATGCATGACAACGACAACAACACACGGAGACAAAAAAACCCGAACCTGAGAAAATAAAATAACTTAACGCCTGAAACGGCAAGAGTTGGAGTACATATTGGGTAAATCATATCCGGGGTGTTACAACACTCCACCACTATAAAAGGATCTCGTCCCGAGATCTAGGACTGTGTGACGCCCTCGATTCAATCGTACACTAATCATACACGCAAATGTGTACGATCAAGATCAAGGACTCACGGGAAGATATCACAACACAACTCTAGACACAAATTAAAATAATACAAGCTTTATATTACAAGCCAGGGGCCTCGAGGGCTCGAATACATCAGCTTGAAAACAAACGAGTCAGCGGAAGCAACAATATCTGAGTACAGACATGAGTTAAACAAGTTTGCCTTAAGAAGGCTAGCACAAAACAACAACGATCGAAAAGGCAAGGCCTCCTGCCTGGGAGCCTCCTAACTACTCTTGGTCGTCGGCGTCCGTCACGTGGTAGTAGGCACCCTCGGGGTAGCAGCCGTCGTCAAAGGTGGCATCTGGCTCCTGGACTCCACTATCTGGTTGCAACAACCAGAAAGAAGAAAGAAGGGGGAAAAGGGGGAGCAAAGCAACCGTGAGTACTCATCCAAAGTACTCGCAAGCAAGGATCTACACTACATATGCAACATTATCAAAGGAAGGCTAAATATGTGGACTGGGCTGCAGAAATGCCAGATTAGAGAGAAGGCCTAGTCCTATCGAAGACTAGCATCTTCTCGAACCCACCATCTTGCAGCAACAGGAGGGAGTAGAGTAGCATAAAGTAAGTAGCAGTGGTGTTATCAACCTCGGCCGGAGATCCTTTCTCGACTCCCTGCGAGAAAGAAATCCCAGAGCCATACTATCCAGTTATCATCACAATCAAAACC
>NC_057794.1:471070031-471071745 GCF_018294505.1 Triticum aestivum
TGCATCAGAATAGGAGCATACAATAACAGTAGCAAAATCTAATGCAAGCATGGGAGAAAGGAATGGGCGATATCGGGATGATCAAAGGGGGGGGGGCTTGCCTGGTTGATCTGGCAAGGAGGGGTCGTTGTCGACGACGTAGTCGATCACCGGGGCATCAACGGCCTCGGGGGCTACCGAAGAGAAGAGGGGGAAGAAACAGTAAATACATAGCAAAAAGAGGTAACACTAAGCATGACATGACTATACGTAGCGCTAAGCGTGCTCTAACGCGGTCCTAGACGTTATAGGTGAAGGGGGAAATCAACCGGGAAGGTGTTCCCGGTTCCGGACCTGTGTCAGACAGATGACCGGTGGGGGAAAGTTCCATGTTCAGCATGCTAGGGGCATGTGACAGATGAACGGACCGCGTATTCGGATTTGTTGGATTTTTCTGAGCAACTTTCATATAGAAAACATTTTCATCGGAGTTACGGTTTAAAAGTTACGGATTTTCAAAGTTTAAACCAATTTCTGAATTATTTTAAAAGCAGAAAAGGTTTATTGCGTCAGTAGTGACGTCAGCATCGCGTCAGCTCTGCTGACCAGTCAAACTGACAGGTGGGACCCACCTGTCAGCCTCTCTGTCTAACAGAGGCTTAACTAAGCTAACAGGGTTAGTTAGGGGGCTGGGCCCCAGCAGTCAATGACTGGTTAGTACTAACTAACTAACTAATTTAACTAACGTTTTAATTAATCATTTTTATTTAGAAAAAAAAACGTTTATTTAACAAAATATGCGATGGGGCCCGCGTGTCAGAGACACTGTGTGCCCAGTCAGCACAGTTGACTGAGTCGACTGGGGCCCGCGGGGCCCGCTGGCAGTGACCCAGGGGGGTGGCCCTGACTGGCCACGTCGGCGGCGGGCGCCGGAGTGGCTCCGACGAGCCGAAACCACGGCGGAGCGGCCAGGAGAGCGTCGGGATTCGCCTACGGGCGTCCGTTTTTCGCGCGACTTGGCGCGCGCGAACGGGAAGAAGACGCCGCGTCCAACCGGAGTGGTTACGAGGCCGGGGGGTGGACGGAGGTGACGGCGGCGAGCTCGGGAACCTCGCCGGAGTTCGTCCACGATCAGGAACGGCGCTACAGGGCTCGGCAGAGCGCGGGGATGGGTGCTTCGGGCTCGCACGGGCGGGCTGAGCACGACCCCGAGCTCGGTAGAGCTCGACGGGTAGCGAGGGCACGACTACGAGCTCATCGGCGGTGAGGTGTTCGGGTGCGGCAAAAGCGGCGGCTGCGGCTACGGGGAGAGGCCGAAGAGAGGGGGAGGCGATGCGGCTGCTCACCGTGAGCCTGTAGGTGTGCGCTAGCGGGCTCGGGGAGGACCAACGGCGATGAATCGGCATCGGAGACGAAGACGGCAGTAGGAGGAAGAAGGAGTCGTCGGGCTCGCGGTGGTGGCTCCCTTCTCGCTCCAGTTGGTGCAGAGGGTGTAGCCGAGGACGACGCGTCTCGTGGACGTGTTGGCGAGGCGCGGGGTGGCCGGTGTCCGCGGCTACGGCTCATCCATGGCGACGGCGGCGCCGGTTGAGGAGAGGAGGGGATCTGGAGAGCGAGGGAGAGAGCGACGAGGGGGAGAAGGGGCAAGTGGGCGACTGGGGAGGGAGCAGAGGCGTCGGGGCTGCCCTTATCCTCCCACGGCGCCTGTAGCGGCATGGCCAACGAGGTGGTTCGG
>NC_057794.1:471072042-471147625 GCF_018294505.1 Triticum aestivum
GGGGGCTGTGGGTCGCCGAGGCCCAAGGGGAGGCCAGGGCTCTCCCTCCCCCTCTTCTTTTCCCTTTTTTTTAAACAGCTTTTGCATTTCTTTTCTTTTTCTTTTAGCCAATAAAGACTTTGCAAAAGATTATGCCATTGGACAAAATAATCTCAAAGAATTATTAGGCACTGCCCAAAAAGATTGTGAGGCTTTAGAAATAGTTTGCCATTTTCATAAATTAAAAAGGCATTTAATTTATTTCTTAGGCCACTGTTTGAAGTAGCTTAGGCCACTCAAACCTTTTTGCAAAAATGTTGGTTCACCACCAAAATTAGTTGTGGATTATTCTGCACATGATGAACATTTTTGTTTTCATGTCTGAGCATTTTGAATTTCAGACAAAATTTGAATTTGAATTCAACTGGAATTTAAAAGAGAAAGGAGACAATTATGATCAGGAACATGTTTAGCAAAAAGATTAACTTAACCCCAGGGGTTACTGTAGCATCATTACACCGGGGTGTTACAACTCTCCTCCTCTAAAAGAAATTCTCGTCCCGAGAATTAAGAGGTAGAAGGGAAAAGATCGGGGTATTCAGCCCGGAGGTTATCTTCGCGTTCCCAAGTGCCTTCCTCTTTAGTATGATTCGACCATTGCACCTTGAGGAACTTAGTAACCTTCTGGCGGGTTCGACGTTCAGCTTCTTCAAGAATGCAGATCGGATGCTCCTTGTATGTGAGATCATCTTGAATTTCAATCAATTCCGGATCCACTTCACGTTCCGGATCCTTGAAGCATCGACGAAGTTGCGACACATGGAAGACGTCATGGACGTGAGAGAACTGAGGTGGCAACTCCAATTGATAAGCCACCAGTCCACGACGGGCGAGAATACGGAAGGGACCAATGTAGCGAGGAGCTAACTTTCCCTTGACTCCGAACCGATGAGTGCCTCTCAAAGGAGTGACACGCAGATAAGCTTGTTCACCAGGTTGATAAGTTGAACCCCAGTGTTTCCGGTCATAGTTGCTCTTCTAGCGGGATTGGGCCGCCTTGAGATTATCCCAGACAATGCGAACCTGCTCTTCAGCTTGTTGAATAATGTCCGGACCAATGAGTGCTCGTTCCCCAGTTTCTGACCAATTCAGAGGGGTTCGGCACTTACGTCCATAAAGCACTTCAAAGGGTGCCATCTTCAAGCTGGCTTGATAGCTGTTGTTATAAGAGAACTCCGCATAAGGGAGAGATTCTTCCCACTTCTTGCCGAAAGAAATAACACAAGCTCGAAGCATGTCTTCAAGAATTTGATTGACTCGCTCGACTTGGCCTTGGGATTGGGGATGATAAGCAGTGCTCCAGGTAATACGAGTTCCCATTGCCTCTTGGAAACTATCCCAGAACTTAGAAGTGAAAATACTGCCGCGGTCTGAACTGATCTCCTTCGGAATGCCATGGAGTGACACAATTCTGGAGATATACAAGTTTGCTAATTGACTAGCAGTGATAGTCTCCTTGACTGGCAGAAAGTGAGCAACCTTCGAGAATTGGTCGATGACGACAAAGATAGCATCGTTACCTTTCTGAGACTTGGGAAGGCCAGTAACGAAGTCCATTTGGATCTTATCCCTCTTCCATTCAGGAATCGGAAGCGGTTGTAGAAGTCCAGCCGGTTTTTGATGTTCTGCTTTGACGCGACGGCAAACGTCACATTCTTCGATATATCGGGCAATGTCTTGCTTCATTTTAGACCACCAGTACTTCTGACGGATGTCTAGATACATCTTAGTACTTCCTGGATGAATAGAGAGAGGGGTGTCATGCGCTTCTTTCATCACCTTCTCTGTCATAAGCTCGAACCGGGGTACGACAATGCGATCTCTGAAGTATAAGGTTCCATCTTCACCAAGTGAGAAATCTCTGGATTTTTCTAAGGCAAGATCCTTTTTCATCAGATCAACATGAGCATCTTTGGCTTGGGCAGACTTGATTGCTTTCAGAAGAGTTGGTTCCAAAACAAGGTTATTCAGAGAACCCTGTGGAACTAGTTGAAGGTTCAGCTTGCATAGCTCTTCATAAAGGCGGGGTTGAGCTTTGTAGACCAGGTGATTATTGCAATATGACTTTCGGCTTAGGGCATCGGCCATTACATTAGCCTTGCCAGGTGTATAAGATATACCGCAGTTGTAGTCAGCAATAGCTTCCATCCATCGCTGCTGACGGAGGTTCAGATCTGGCTGAGTAAACAGGTACTTCAGACTCTGATGATCAGTGAAGATCTCACAACGATTACCGAGAAGGTATTGTCGCCATAGCTTCAATGCAAAGATAACCGCTGCAAGCTCAAGGTCATGAACCGGGTAGTTTTCTTCGTGAGGACGCACTTGACGGGAGGCATAGGCAATCACCCTGCGCTCTTGCATTAGAACACAGCCTAATCCTTGACGTGAAGCGTCACAATAGATGACAAAGTCCTTGCGAGAATCAGGGGGAGCAAGCACTGGGGCAGAAGTCAGTTTATCCTTGAGTGCCTGGAAACTTTCCTGACATTTGTCTGTCCAATCAAACTTAACGCCTTTGTGAAGCAGATTAGTCAGTGGCTTGGCGATCTTGGAGAAGTTCTCGACAAAGCGGCGACAATAGCTGGCCAGTCCGAGAAAGCTTCTGACTTGCTTGACAGTCTTCGGAGGGGTCCAGTCAAGAATAGCCTGAACGCGCTCTGGGTTGACGGCAATACCATCCTTGGAGATAACATGACCAAGGTAGGTGACTTCGGGTAACCAGAATTCACACTTGGAATACTTGGCATAAAGTTGATGCTCTCGAAGCTTCTCCAGAACAAGACGAAGATGTTCAGCATGTTCTTCTTTATTCTTCGAATATACCAGGATATCATCCAAATAGACTACGACGAACTTGTCGAGGTAATCCATGAATATATAGTTCATCAGACGAGAGAATGTAGCTGGAGCATTGGTTAAACCGAATGACATGACGGTGTACTCGTAAGAACCATAACGAGTCACAAATGCGGTCTTTGGAATATCCTCTTCACGAACACGGATCTGGTGGTAACCCAACCTCAAGTCGAGTTTAGAGAATATCGATGAACCAGCCAGTTGATCATACAGATCATTGATCCGAGGAAGGGGATATTTGTTTTGAATGGTAGCTTGGTTGATAGGACGATAGTCTTGGACCAAACGGTTCGTACCGTCTTTCTTCTTGACGAAGAGAGAAGGTGCTCCCCAAGCAGAGGAACTTGGACGAATGAAACCCTTGTGAAGAGATTTGTCGATTTCCTCCTTAAGCTCAAGGAGTTCATGAGGTGGCATCTTGTAGGGTCGTTTTGCAATAGGAACGGTGCCTGGTTTCAAGTCGATGACGAACTCGACAGCCCGGGCAGGGGGTATTCCTGGAAGTTCTTCTGGAAATACGTCTTGGAAGTTGCGAACGACTGGAATCTTTTCAATTCCCTCAAGAGGTGCCGCGTTCAACGCATTCAAAGCATAAAGTCGTGCTTCAGCGTTTTGAACAAGCTGAGCATGGTAGCTTACTATCTCATCGGAAGGATGTAGGAGATGGACGGTTTTAGAGGCACAAACGATAGAAGCCGTATGTGCTTTCAACCAATCCATTCCCAGAATTAGGTCAATATTGGAAGACTTCAGAATAATGGGGGATGCAAAGAATTCCAACCCTTCGATTTCAACTGAAACGTTGTGGCTAATCATGGAGGTTTGGCATTGGCCCGCAGGGGTTTTTACCACTAGTGGAGTGTGCATCTCTTCGTATTTAATGCCATGCATGAATGCAAAATCTTCTGATACGAAAGAATGCGATGCTCCTGTATCGAATAAAATAGCAGCTGGTACTGAATTAACGAGAAGAGTACCCATCACAGTGGCAGGCTGGTCTTGAGCTTCATTCAGATCAACATGATTAGCATGCCCACGACCATAAGGTCTGGCATTGTTGTTATAGGGCTGATTGTTACGGCCATTTGAAGGTAGAGCCAGCTGGCTCTTTTTCTGAGTGCACTCTTTAGCAAGGTGGCCGGGGCGGCCACATCTGAAGCACAGACCATCATTGGGATCAGGAGCAGGAGCTTGGGATGGTATAACTCGAAGAGGCTGCCTCTCTGGTGGAGGAGGCAGACGAGGTGCAGCATAGGACTGTCTTGGCGTAGGTGCAGTTGGACGATACATGTTGTGGGGAATCCATATCCGACGCTTCTGCGCTGACGGGCCCGAAGATGGGCCAGCATCACGGCTACGCCTGAGGGATCCCTGGTGTTCCTGAAGACCAGTCTCAACCTGAATAGCCTTGTTCACCAAGGTGGCGAAGTCGTCAAAGTCATGAACGAGTAATGCTAGCTTAATATCAGGGTGAAGTCCATCACGAAACTTCTCTTGCTTACGAGCATCAGTTGCAATGTCTTCTTTAGCATAACGTGACAAGTCCAGAAATTCCCGTTGATAAGCATCTATAGTCTTGTTGCCTTGGGTGAGGTTGCGGAACTCTCGCTTCTTCCTGTCCATGGTTCCCTGAGGAATGAAACGGGCACGGAAGGCAGCTTGGAAATCCGGCCAAGTAATGACCGTTCCAGCAGGTAGGGTACGCCTGTGGCTGTCCCACCATTGAGCAGCAGGACCCTTCAGAAAGAAAGATGCGAAGGTGACATAGCTGGCAGGGGCAACACTAGCAGACTCCATTTCATATGTGATGTCGCGGAGCCAGTCATCAGCATCAAGGGGTTGAGTTGAGCTGCGGTAGATAGATGGGTTGAGGCGCATGAAGTCCTGCAGAGTTACTCGGGTTGGATGTTGATTCATGTTCGGACGAGAAAACTGAGCCATCATTCCTTCCATGAACTGGCGAGTTAACTCAAACTGTTGCCTCATTCCAGTAAAGAATTCAGGCGGTGGTGGGTCGTTGGCACCACAGCCACGACCAGCGGGTCTAACCATCCTGCTAACATGTAACAGGGGGTAGTTCAGCATTGAGCATTTGCAAAGATAAGGATCATTCATGATGAAAACATGCATAATGAAGGAGGTACGACGGATTCCACTCCGTAGTCAACACGACAGGGTGTGCACTACTCAAAAAGCTATTCTAAGGAATAACTATGGCTTCATCCAACTTCGGGGTGAATGTGGTCACGGGATCCTAATGTTAGTAAAATCATTTAACCCTAGTAGAAGAGAGTTCAGAGTCCCAGAGTATAGACGAGGAGTAAAAGATGCTAATACCACCCAATAGCGACGTGGGCCCGTAAGCCACACAGCCAATGTTAGTAAAAGTTTTCAGTGACTAGACTCAACTTCGGCCAAGGAGTTGGAAAGGGGGCTACCTACAGGCAGTCGGCTCTGATACCAACTTGTGACACCCTCGATTCAATCGTACACTAATCATACACGCAAATGTGTACGATCAAGATCAAGGACTCACGGGAAGATATCACAACACAACTCTAGACACAAATTAAAATAATACAAGCTTTATATTACAAGCCAGGGGCCTCGAGGGCTCGAATACATCAGCTTGAAAACAAACGAGTCAGCGGAAGCAACAATATCTGAGTACAGACATGAGTTAAACAAGTTTGCCTTAAGAAGGCTAGCACAAAACAACAACGATCGAAAAGGCAAGGCCTCCTGCCTGGGAGCCTCCTAACTACTCTTGGTCGTCGGCGTCCGTCACGTGGTAGTAGGCACCCTCGGGGTAGCAGCCGTCGTCAAAGGTGGCATCTGGCTCCTGGACTCCACTATCTGGTTGCAACAACCAGAAAGAAGAAAGAAGGGGGAAAAGGGGGAGCAAAGCAACCGTGAGTACTCATCCAAAGTACTCGCAAGCAAGGATCTACACTACATATGCAACATTATCAAAGGAAGGCTAAATATGTGGACTGGGCTGCAGAAATGCCAGATTAGAGAGAAGGCCTAGTCCTATCGAAGACTAGCATCTTCTCGAACCCACCATCTTGCAGCAACAGGAGGGAGTAGAGTAGCATAAAGTAAGTAGCAGTGGTGTTATCAACCTCGGCCGGAGATCCTTTCTCGACTCCCTGCGAGAAAGAAATCCCAGAGCCATACTATCCAGTTATCATCACAATCAAAACCCCATCACCATCCAGTTCTCATCACAAGTATCCAGTTCTAGTTGTATCGATCGGGATACAACTCCAAGTGTCCGTTACCGTAGGACAGGCTATCGATAGATGTTTTCTTCCCTGCAGGGGTGCACCAACTTACCCACCACGCTCGATTGACTCCGGCCGGACACACTTTCCAGGGTCATGCCCGGCCTCGGCCAAACAATACGCCGCAACCCGACCTAGGCTTAAATAGAGAGGTCAAGCACGCCGGACTAAACCTATGCCCCCAGGGGTCATGGGCCATCGCCCCGGGAACTCCTGCACGTTGCGAACGCGGCCGGTGAGCAGACCTAGCTACCTCCCTAAAAAGGCAGGAGCTTACCAGTCCAACCCGGCGCGCGCCGCTCCGTCGTTGATGTCTATTAAGCTTCGGCTGATGCATACGACGCAGAACGCCCATACTATGCCCACGTGATGGTTAGTGCTATCAGGCCAGAGGCCCCTCGGATCAAATATCCAAATCGTAGTGGATTAGGAACGCGCGGTAACAAGCAGAGACCCACGAAAGAGGTGACCCCGTTGCCCCGTCTCGAGGACTTGCGGCAAGGGCTAAGAATGCCCGGCCCCGCCTCGTAATTATCTCACAGGCACCTTCCAGGTCAACCCGTCTCCACATCACTTTCCAAGTAACAGTTGTAAAGTCCAAGTATCCGTGTGTCCAAACATCAAGAGGAAAACCCAAGGAATCACCCTCGGTGGGTTCCACTCAATGTAATCATCAAGGTGAACGTAGAGGAATCACCCTCGAGGTTCACACTTGAGGGGTTGCACGACAGAGCCGTATCGGAAGTGGTTAAGGAGGAAATCACCCTCGATGACCACGACCGAATAGCTACACTACCTGTTAACATCAGAAGTGCTGTAGAGGTCTCACCCTCGGCACTCGATAGTAACCCAGCAGTGTCGAGCAACTAAGGGGAAAGTGATGTGCGGTGCCGGGGCCTGGTCTTCAATCCCGTTGATCGGGTCTTCAATGATGAAGCAGGGGCAACAAGGACAAGGTGGGGGTCACTGATGGATCACTATCCAACCTATACTAAGCAATTTAGGATAAGCAGGTAAGGTACAATAACAGGTACAAAAGCAGGCTATGCATCAGAATAGGAGCATACAATAACAGTAGCAAAATCTAATGCAAGCATGGGAGAAAGGAATGGGCGATATCGGGATGATCAAAGGGGGGGGCTTGCCTGGTTGATCTGGCAAGGAGGGGTCGTTGTCGACGACGTAGTCGATCACCGGGGCATCAGCGGCCTCGGGGGCTACCGGAGAGAAGAGGGGGAAGAAACAGTAAATACATAGCAAAAAGAGGTAACACTAAGCATGACATGACTATACGTAGCGCTAAGCGTGCTCTAACGCGGTCCTAGACGTTATAGGTGAAGGGGGAAATCAACCGGGAAGGTGTTCCCGGTTCCGGACCTGTGTCAGACAGATGACCGGTGGGGGAAAGTTCCATGTTCAGCATGCTAGGGGCATGTGACAGATGAACGGACCGCGTATTCGGATTTGTTGGATTTTTCTGAGCAACTTTCATATAGAAAACATTTTCATCGGAGTTACGGTTTAAAAGTTACGGATTTTCAAAGTTTAAACCAATTTCTGAATTATTTTAAAAGCAGAAAAGGTTTATTGCGTCAGTAGTGACGTCAGCATTGCGTCAGCTCTGCTGACCAGTCAAACTGACAGGTGGGACCCACCTGTCAGCCTCTCTGTCTAACAGAGGCTTAACTAAGCTAACAGGGTTAGTTAGGGGGCGTGGGCCCCAGCAGTCAATGACTGGTTAGTACTAACTAACTAACTAATTTAACTAACATTTTAATTAATCATTTTTATTTAGAAAAAAAACGTTTATTTAACAAAATATGCGATGGGGCCCGCGTGTCAGAGACACTGTGTGCCCAGTCAGCACAGTTGACTGAGTCGACTGGGGCCCGCGGGGCCCGCTGGCAGTGACCCAGGGGGTGGCCCTGACTGGCCACGTCGGCGGCGGGCGCCGGAGTGGCTCCGACGAGCCGAAACCACGGCGGAGCGGCCAGGAGAGCGTCGGGATTCGCCTACGGGCGTCCGTTTTTCGCGCGACTTGGCGCGCGCGAACGGGAAGAAGACGCCGCGTCCAACCGGAGTGGTTACGAGGCCGGGCGGTGGACGGAGGTGACGGCGGCGAGCTCAGGAACCTCGCCGGAGTTCGTCCACGATCAGGAACGGCGCTACAGGGCTCGGCAGAGCGCGGGGATGGGTGCTTCGGGCTCGCACGGGCGGGCTGAGCACGACCCCGAGCTCGGTAGAGCTCGACGGGTAGCGAGGGCACGACTACGAGCTCATCGGCGGTGAGGTGTTCGGGTGCGGCAAAAGCGGCGGCTGCGGCTACGGGGAGAGGCCGAAGAGAGGGGGAGGCGATGCGGCTGCTCACCGTGAGCCTGTAGGTGTGCGCTAGCGGGCTCGGGGAGGACCAACGGCGATGAATCGGCATCGGAGACGAAGACGGCAGTAGGAGGAAGAAGGAGTCGTCGGGCTCGCGGTGGTGGCTCCCTTCTCGCTCCAGTTGGTGCAGAGGGTGTAGCCGAGGACGGCGCGTCTCGTGGACGTGTTGGCGAGGCGCGGGGTGGCCGGTGTCCGCGGCTACGGCTCATCCATGGCGACGGCGGCGCCGGTTGAGGAGAGGAGGGGATCTGGAGAGCGAGGGAGAGAGCGACGAGGGGGAGAAGGGGCAAGTGGGCGACTGGGGAGGGAGCAGAGGCGTCGGGGCTGCCCTTATCCTCCCACGGCGCCTGTAGCGGCATGGCCAATGAGGTGGTTCGGCGGCGACGAGCCCCTGTAGCGGCGCGCATCGGGGGAACAGGAGGGAGGGGAGAGCGACCGGGGAGGTTGGGCCGGCTGGGCTGGTTGGGGGGGCCAAGGGGGGGGGCAGGGGGCTGTGGGTCGCCGAGGCCCAAGGGGAGGCCAGGGCTCTCCCTCCCCCTCTTCTTTTCCCTTTTTTTTAAACAGCTTTTGCATTTCTTTTCTTTTTCTTTTAGCCAATAAAGACTTTGCAAAAGATTATGCCATTGGACAAAATAATCTCAAAGAATTATTAGGCACTGCCCAAAAAGATTGTGAGGCTTTAGAAATAGTTTGCCATTTTCATAAATTAAAAAGGCATTTAATTTATTTCTTAGGCCACTGTTTGAAGTAGCTTAGGCCACTCAAACCTTTTTGCAAAAATGTTGGTTCACCACCAAAATTAGTTGTGGATTATTCTGCACATGATGAACATTTTTGTTTTCATGTCTGAGCATTTTGAATTTCAGACAAAATTTGAATTTGAATTCAACTGGAATTTAAAAGAGAAAGGAGACAATTATGATCAGGAACATGTTTAGCAAAAAGATTAACTTAACCCCAGGGGTTACTGTAGCATCATTACACCGGGGTGTTACAGACTGAAAGAACGCCGGGTATTCAGAACGGAGGTGATCCTCGCGTTCCCAGGTAGCTTCACGGTCGGAATGGTGTGAACACTTGACTTTGAGGAATTTGATTGACTTGTTGCGAGTCTTGCGTTCAGTCTCTTCAAAAATAACAACGGGGTGCTCACGATAAGAGAGATCTTCTTGGAGCTCAATGTCCTCGAAGTTAACGGTGCGATCAGAAGTCTTGAAGCACTTTCGAAGCTGAGAGACATGGAACACGTCATGAACATTTGCAAAGTTTGAAGGAAGCTCGAGTTGATAGGCGAGATCGCCTCTCTTGATGACGATCTTGAAAGGTCCCACGTATCTGGGGGCAAGCTTCCCTTTGATACCGAAGTGACGAGTACCTTTCATTGGAGAGACGCGGAGGTAAACATGATCTCCGATCTCGAAAGCCAGATCACGGTGCTTACTATCATAGTAGCTCTTCTGGCGTGATTGGGCTGCTTTGAGGTTATCTCGAATGACTTTGCACATTTCCTCTGCCTCTGTGATTAAGTCATTTCCCAGAAGTTGACGTTCACCGGTTTCAGACCAGTTGAGAGGGGTACGACACTTCTTGCCATACAGAATTTCAAATGGGACCTTGCCCGAACTTGCTTGAAAACTGTTTTTGTAGGAGAATTCAGCATAAGGAAGACAATCCTCCCACTTCATGCCGAAGGAGATCACACAAGCCCTGAGCATATCTTCAAGAATCTGGTTGACACGCTCGACTTGACCGCTAGTTTGAGGATGGAAAGCTGTGCTGAAGCGGATGTTGGTGCCCATGGCCTTCTGGAAAGAATCCCAAAACTTGGAGGTAAAGATGCTGCCACAGTCTGAAGAGATCACTTGTGGAATACCGTGCAGCGTGACAATTCGAGAGGTATAGAGCTCCGCCAATTGAGCTGCAGTGATAGACTCTTTGATAGGCAGAAAGTGAGCCACTTTAGTGAGTTTATCGATGACAACGAATATAGCATCATTGCCACATTTGGACTTTGGAAACCCAGTCACGAAGTCCATTTCAATGTGGTCAAACTTCCATTCTGGAATGGCAAGAGGTTGGAGGAGACCAGCTGGCCTTTGGTGTTCTGCCTTCACTCTTTTGCAGACATCACATTCATTCACGAACTGAGCAATCTCGCGCTTCATTCGAGTCCACCAATAAGCCTGCTTTAGGTCCTGATACATCTTCGTGCTCCCAGGGTGGATGGAGAGGAGAGAATTGTGAGCCTCGTTCATGATCACTTTACGAAGGTCACCTTTGGGCACAACAATACGATCCTCGAAGAAGAGAGTATCCTTGTCATCAAGGCGGTAGCACTTGTACTTGGGTTGACTCTTGGCAATCCCAATCTTCACCTTTTTCACCATAGCATCAAGAAGCTGGACTTGGCGAATCTGGTCTTCCAAGGTAGGAGAGACTTGAAGGTTGGCGAGGAAACCTTGAGGAACAACTTGCAGATTAAGTTTGCGGAAAGCTTCACAAAGCTCGGGTTGATAAGGCTTGAGAATAAGACTGTTGCAATAAGCCTTCCTGCTCAATGCGTCAGCAATCACATTGGCCTTGCCTGGAGTATACTCGATACTCGGATTATACTCTTGAATCATTTCGACCCATCGAGTCTGCCTGAGGTTGAGATTAGGCTGAGTGAAGATGTACTTGAGACTCTTGTGGTCAGTGAAGATGTCCACTTTTCTTCCCAATAAGAGATATCTCCAAGTCAAAAGAGCATGCACAACTGCCGCCAACTTGAGATCATGAGTGGGGTAGTTCTTCTCGTTGGGCTTCATCTGGCGAGAGGTATAAGCCACAACTTTCTTCTCTTGCATCAACACTGCGTCGAGACCTTGGAGAGAGGCATCGCAAAAGACCTCGTATGACTTGGATTCATCAGGCGGAGTCAGAACTGGAGCATCGACCAATTTCTCTTTCAAAGTGTTGAAAGCAATGTCACACTCCGGAGACCAAACGCACTTGACGTGCTTCTGGAGAAGATTTGAGAGAGGCTTCGCGATCTTAGAAAAGTTTTCAATGAATCTTCGACAATAGCTTGCGAGACCGAGGAAGCTACGGAGTTGCTTCACGTTCTGAGGAGGTTCCCAATTCACAATTGCAGACACCTTCTCAGGATTCACCGCAATGCCCTTGGCAGAGATGATATGACCAAGATAAAGAAACTCATCGAGCCAAAATTCGCACTTGGAGAACTTGGCGTAGAACTTGTGTTCCCTGAGCTTATCGAGTACCAAACGCAAGTGCTTGGCATGATCTTCCTTGTTCTTCGAAAAGACCAGAATGTTGTCGAGATAGACCAAAACGAAGTCATTGGTGTAGGCGTTGAAGATGAAGTTCATCATGCGAGAGAACGTCGGAGGAGCGTTGACGAGGCCAAAAGACATGACAGTGTATTCATATGAACCAAAGCTTGTCCTGAAAGCCATCTTGGGAATATCTTGCTCACGGATTTGAATCTGGTGATAACCCATACGGAGATCAAGCTTGGAGAATACTTGGGCACCTTTGAGTTGTTCGAACAGCTCGTTGATGTTGGGAAGTGGGTATTTGTTCTTGATAGTCTTCTTGTTCAATGGACGGTAATCAACACAAAGTCGGTCCGTTCCATCCTTCTTCTTCACAAAAAGAACACCACAACCCCACGGAGAAGAACTAGGCCGGATGAGACCCATTCTCTCTTGAATATCGAGTTGCTTCTTCAGCTCCTTCAACTCTTCAGGTCCGAGCTTGTAAGGATGCTTGCACATAGGTTCCGTGCCAGGCTCAAGATCGATGACGAATTCAACTAGCCGGTGCGGAGGCATTCCTGGAAGCTCTTCTGGAAAGACGTCTTGATATTCGCAAACGACTAGAATCTGCGAGATAGCATCCAGTTCACCCTTCTCATTGAGAGAAAACAAACGGATTGTATTATCCCGAGCGGCAAAGACAATTATATCCTCAGACGAATGAGTCGATTGAATCTGCCTGGCTGCACAATCAAGCTGAGCCTTTTGCTTAGAAAGCCAATCCATCCTGAGAATAAGATCAATATCCGAGTTACCAAGGATCATTGGAGAAGCCAGAAACTTGAAATCACCCATCGAGATAGAAATATCCAGAACCTCGTAGTTAGCGAGCAAACAACTACTCGGAGAGACAACTGCTAACGATTTATGCATAACTTGAGAATACCACCCATGTTTAGATGCAAAAGGTCTCGAGATGAAACAATGTGATGCAACAGTATCAAAAAGAACTTTTGTAGGAACATCGTTAACAGGAAGGTTACCCATGATGACATCTGATGAGTCCTCTGCCTGAGCTGCATTCACCATGTTAACCTTGGCGTACTTGGGGTTATGCTTGACCACAGCTGTACTTGCCGATCTCACAGGAGGAGGAGGAGGGAGACACCTCTGATTGAAGCATTTGTTGGCATAGTGACCCTTCTGTTGGCACTTGTTGCACGTGACCTCTGAAAGCGGACGGTGATACGGAGCACTCGATCTTGGAGCTTGAGACGAAGTCTTGTTCTGAAAGCCAGGGTTGGGTGGGTGGGAAGATCCACTGCCACCTTTGCTCTTCTGCTGATACGGCTGACGGAACGGAGGAGGAGGAAGCCAATACTTCTATTGCTTGGCCACTTGAGTAGAGGAAGAAGGAGTAGCATCTCTGACTCACTTCTTGGAAGCATCACACCTTAGTTGAGCGGCCTCTAGCTTTAATGCCATGTTGTAGAACTCATCGTACCTCAAGGGCTCAAAGAGAACAAAAGCTAGCTGAATTTCTTCTCTGAGACCACCCCTGAACTGGTATATCATGCTCTTCTCGTCGGGGACGTCCTGCTTAGCAAAGCAGGCGAGCTTCTGAAACAACTTGTTGTAGTCATAGACAGACAAAGAGCCTTGCTTCAGGTTGCGTAATTCCTCACGTTTGCTTTCAACCACGCTCTGAGGAATATGATGAGCTTTGAAGTCTTGACGGAATTCATCCCAGGTAATCACACGGCCTCCTCTGGAATCCTTGTACTGCTGGAACCATTCTGCAGCTCGATCTTTGAGTTGGAAGGAAGTGAACTTGACGAAGTCCTCAGGCCTGACGTTACTGCCCTCGAAATGCTTGCACAGATCCACGAGCCAATCGTCAGCATCAGTTGCCTCAACACAATTGCTGAAAGTCTTTGGCCCGTTAGCACGGAACTGGTTGAGTGTAGCAAAGTGATTCTGGTTGTTGCCTTGGTTGCCTTGGTTCGCTTGATTGCGCTCTTGAAGAATTTGCATGATCAACTGTGTGTTTGCATAGGTTGCGGCCATCACAGCTTGCCATGCCTCCGGAGGAGGTGGAGGTGGTGGCGGATCTTGATTCTGATTCTGATTGGTGCTCTTAGCGGGAGCCATCCTGAAGAGGGTGACAACCGTTAGCACCTTGACAGATAAAATGAAGCTGAATCAAACGGGTTGAAATTGCAACATAAAGTCTTCACATCCGAACATAAGAACGAATGCATTCCACTTGAAATGGTCACATATCCATAAATTGAGAAGCCACTTCGAATTCAGGTAGAGAAATAAATCAACAAGGTACGGATCAAGAACGAATACTCGGTAAGAAATCCCAATCTCAAACCAATATCCGTGGAAGAAGAACTAGAGCTACAAGAATTCCCACCTATTAAACTCCCGAACCTTTTTGGTTATGCAATCAGGTGTTGGGGATACAGGGGAAGCATAATATCTCACCCAAATCTAGCAAATTCTACATCCAGCTATATCCATCCTTCAACACATAACCGAGAAAAACTTCGGAAACCATCTACCTCAACCTTCGAAAAGCATCCGTTATACAAGTTATGGCGATACTCCCAAACTCCCGCCCCAGTACTGGGTGGTGTCGAGGTTATCTCACCAACGAACTGCATAAAAGAGATTCTCGATGTCGGCGTACTAAACTCAGGTATTCCAGAACTGCAACGATAAAATTGTGATGACAACACCTCGGAGCTCAACTCCCAGGGACACTGCCACAACCCCTAAAGACAGGAGGCACCAAGAACAATGTTCTCGTCACAAAACCATCGGAACGATTCCAAGATACCCACGTGGTCCTAAAAAAAGTTAGTGAAATTTGAGAAGAGAAGAGTCAAAACTCTACGTCAGGATGCCTTACCAGAGCGATGAGGAGACTGGGGAGTAAAAAGAATTCCTAAACTCTCCGATATATAATTCCTAAATGACTCAAAACATTTTTCTAGACTCAACTCGGCCGCTAATAACGATCAAGCAATGGGGCTCCTAAGGTCGGGGAAGGCTCTGATTACCAACTTGTAATGCCCTCGATGCGGCTATATCTCCCACGTGTCGAGGCACGACTTAGAGGCATAACCGCATTGAAAGCAATGTCGCAAGTTAGGCAATCATCACAACATCCCATGTAATATAGATAATAAAAGGGGAGATACATAGTTGGCTTACGCTCGCCACGTCAATCAAAGTACATAAATAGCATTACATCAACCAAACACTCATGGCCCGACTACGGCGCCAAAATGAAAGATAAACCCAACATGCGACACGGTCCCGATCACCCCAACTGGGCACCACTACTGATCATCGGGGAAAGACACGTAATATCGGCGTGAGTCCTCGTCGAACTCCCACTTGAGCTCAAGTGCGTCATCTGAAACGGAGTCATCAGGCCCTGCATCTGGTTTGGAAGTAATCTGTGAGCCACAGGGACTCAAAAATCCCGCACCCTCGCGATCAAGACTATTTAAGCTTATAGGTAAGGCAAGGTAATATATGTGGAGCTACAACAAGCGACTAGCATATATGGTGGCTAACCTGTTCGCAAAAGAGAGCGAGAAGAGAAGGCAAAGCGCGACCGGATAACTAGAGGACAACCTGCGGCAAGCATTACTCCAACACCGTGTTCGCTTCCTGGACTCCGCCGAGAAGAGACCATCACGGTAACTCACACAGTTGATTCATTTTAATTAAGTTAAGGTTCAAGTTATCTACAACCGGACATTAACAAATTCCCATCTGCCCATAACCGTGGGCACGGCTTTCGAAAGTTCAAATCCCTGCAGGGGAGTCCCAACTTAGCCCATGACAAGCTCTCATGGTCAACGAAGGAATAGACCTCCTCCCGAGACATTCCGATCAGACTCGGTATCCCGGTTCTACAAAACACTTTGACAAGTTAAAACCAATCCAACAACACCGCCTGAATGTGTCGACAAATCCCGATAGGAGCTGCACATATCTCGTTCTCAGGGCACACTCAGATTGTCTAAACTTCCGGTAGGCCAGCCCAGAGTTGCCCTGGTGGCCGCCGGCGACTGACGAGGTGGACCAACACTCAGAGGAGCACTGGCCCGGGGGGGTTTAAAATAAGATGACCCTCGGGCTCCGGAAACCCAAGGGAAAAAGAGGCTAGGTGGCAAATGGTAAAACCAAGGTTGGGCATTGCTGGAAAATCTTTAATCAAGGCGAACTATCAAGGGGTTCCCATTATCACCCAACCACGTAAGGAACGCAAAAATTCGGGAACATAACACCGACATGACGGAAACTAGGGCGGCAAGAGTGGAACAAAACACTAGGTGAGAGGCCGAGCCTTCCACCCTTTACCAAGTATATAGATGCATTAAGATAGCAAGGCAATATAATGATATCCCAACAAGTAAATAATGTTCCAACAAGGAACGGTCTCCAATCTTCACCTGCAACTAGCAACGCTATAAGAGGGGCTGGGCAAAGCGGTAACATAGTCAATCAACGGTTTGCTAGGACATGGTGGGTTAGAGGTTTGACATGGTAATTTGGGAGGCATGATAAGCAAGTGGTAGGCATCGTAGCATGGGCATAGCAAAAGAGCGAGCATCTAGCAAAGCAAAGATATTAGTGATTTCAAGGGTATGATCATCTTGCCTGCAAAGTTGTCAGCGTTGACTGGATCCTCGAAAGCAAACTCAAAGGGCTCCTCGTTAGCGAACTCGTCTCCCGGCTCTACCCAAACAAGACAAACAAGCAACAAGGGAACAATCAACCACGTGCAAACTCAAACAACATCATGCAAAGATGGTATGCTATGCGGGATGCGATATGGGATGCATATGCAAGATTTGAAAAGGAACGCATGAACCTGGCCTCAACTTGGAAATCCAAGTGTGCCACTGGAAAGGTGAGGTGAAACCGCTTGAAAACGATATAAAGAACGCCGGAATCGGAGTTACGCTTTGGAAATGGCAAGCGATTCAAATATGACCACGTTCTGCGATTTACAACCAGTAGCCAACTAGATGCAACAATATGAACATGCTACATCACCCAAACATGGCATCAAAATACATGGCAGGGATCCATTCATGATGTTTAACAAAAGAGGAACACTGAGCTACGGCCAATTCATCCATTAACAGGTTCAAACAAGCATGGCAAAAATGCATTTGGCAAACAGATTTCAGACTTAGTGAAATTAACACTTGTCTGGAATTTCAGATCAGATAGCACTCTTTGGAGCATGAAAGCTATATGCTACAGGAGCTGAACATGGCAAAGTAAAGCATGGCATGGAGCTACTCAAAGAGCTTAACAAAAGTCCCTTAGTGAGCTTGAGCCAAAAGGGATCAGAAAATACAGTTGCAAGCATGTGAACATGGCAAAAACATAATCAGTTCTCAGACTTAGTGAAAAACTGGAGCATGCTGAAACAGATATCAAGTAGGCATGTTTACAAGCTCAATGCACTCACTATAGAGCAAGTCATGACAAACTAAGCATACACCCATCAAGAATACAGAAAATACAAGCTAGACATGGCAAGAACAATAACATAGCATGCACGGATCAACTACAACATCCTCGACAAAATCGCTAACAAGTAGACAATCTGCCCAGATTCACGAAATAGCAAAAGTAGAGCTCGATTGACTCAAGCTAGGGTTCTCCATAATTGCAAACAAAGACATGGATGGATAGATCACTACAAGAATAACAAAACATCCTTACTGATAATCCTCAAAAGAGGCACAGATTACTAGGAAACAACATGAACATATGGCATATTGAGATAAATAGATCAAGGACTTAGTGGAAATGCTAAGTCCCTGAAATCAGCATTAACAAATGCTCCACTTTGCAAGCTTGTGCTAGTCACCACACACATCACAAAAATACATGGGTTGCACCTCTGGATAGATGGAAAAACATATGACAAAACTCATGAAGAGCTCAGGGGCATATCATGCACCCAATAATCATGGCAAAAATGACAAATATCTAAATGGAGCAGCAGATCTGACAATTATCTCAGATAGCATTCTTCTAACAGCATTTCGGGCATCAAGATTAATTCAAATGAAAATGATGCAATGATATGAAATAATGTCCTCTCCGAGATGAACATTTTGATATGCTATATGCCCAAAATGGAGCTACGGGTGCAAAGTTACGATGCGATGAACATGAGCATTTGAATCTGGAAAACCAGGGACTTAGAAGAAAATATACCCTCCGGATCTAGGGTTCCTCGCGGGCACGCAAATCGAGGTCACTCCGGCGAGGTCAACTTTCTCTGGCGAGGTCGGCACGTCGGCTGGGAGGTGAAGGAGAGGCGAGGCCGGCCTCTCCCCGGCCGGATTTGACGGCGGGCGGCGGCGGGCGCCCTTGGCGACGGCTCCCGAGGCGCGGGGAAGGCGAGGGGGCGCGGGGCTGCCGGCGACGAGCTCCGGCGAGCTTGCGGCCGGCGTCGATGGCGAGCGGCGGAGGCGGCGATCGGGCGCGAGGAAGGCGAGCGCTCTCGGGCGGCGGCGGCTCCGGGCCGGGAGGGCCCCGCCTGGGCCCGGGCGGGCCGGCGCGGCGGCGCGCAGTGGCGAAGTGGGCGCGGGGCGCGGCGAATCGGCGGCTGCCACATGGCGGCGGACACGGCGGGCGGACACGTCCGGCGGCGGCGAGGAAAGTTAGGGTAGGTTTTGCACCGCGAATTATTGAGGGGGAGGTGTATATATATAGGCATAGAGGGAGTTAGGAGTGTCCAAATGAGGTGCGGTTTTCGGCCACGCGATCGTGATCGAAGGCTCTAGATGATGGAGAGGGTTTTGGTGGGTTTTGGGCCAAATTGGAGGGGTGTTGGGCTGCAACACACACGAGGCCTTCTCGGTCCCTCGGTTAACCGTTGGAGCATCAAACGAAGTCCAAATGGTATGAAACTTGACAGGCGGTCTACCGGTAGTAAACCAAGGCCGCTTGGCAAGTCTCGGTCCAATCCAAAAATGTTTAATCCCCACACACGAAAGAAAGGTAGAAATGACCACCGGAGGAGAACGAAGCGCCGGAATGCAAAACGGACAACGGGGAAAATGCTCGAATGCATGAGATGAACACGTATGCAAATGCAATGCACATGATGACATGATATGAGATGCATGACAACGACAACAACACACGGAGACAAAAAACCCGAACCCG
Source organism: Triticum aestivum (assembly GCF_018294505.1). NCBI lineage: Eukaryota > Viridiplantae > Streptophyta > Magnoliopsida > Poales > Poaceae > Triticum > Triticum aestivum. The sequence continues at coordinate 471,091,091 of NC_057794.1, forward strand.
AGAAAATAAAATAACTTAACGCCGAAAACGGCAAGAGTTGGAGTACATATTGGGTAAATCATATCCGTGGTGTTACAGGTGGGGACGAAAAAAACCAGCGAAAAAAACCAGATGAAAATGGTGAGACGAAAATAAAACCTGGAACGCGGATAACCAACTGAGACATTAGAAGTAGAGATTAGAAAGTATAGTATAGACTAGGATTTGGTCCTGCTTTGTCTTGTACTCCAAGTTGGTCTTTGTATGTACTCCTATATATATGCCTACAAGGCTAAAGCAATACATCAAACCATTTCATGAATCCTCTCTCCCTTCTAACACGATATCAGCCTAACCGATCAAAACCCTAGTCGTTGCCATCTGCTTCTGCCCCGCGCCGCCCCGAGGCGGTCGGTCTCCATGACCGCCGTTGGGGGCCGCACCGCCCGTATCTAGGATTCGTCCGCCAGTCATGTTGATCGGCTGCCCTAGAGAGTCTTTTCCGAATCAATTGGTCTGGGTTTTTCTCTCTCGTCGGTCGTTTGATCGGTGTTCTTTTTTGGTTTTCCAATCTACGATCGGTTTGCGTCGCCCGCCGCCGTTCATCATCTACAACGCATGTTCTCTCCATCGACATCTTCATCAACCACAACGATCGACCGTATCACCACGTTCGAGTCCTCATATTGGGCAGCGCATCAGGTGCGGTCGTGCGGCCGCCGCTCGCACTGTCCGTAGGCCCGTCGATCCGCGCCGCAAGGCCACTCACGCGGCCGCATGTGCGTGGGATTACTTGGCCGCGCGCTTGATCCGTTGGTGCATGCGGGTGCCTACGCTGTTGCATCTCATCGAGTGCTATCCTTGCATGCATGCACGATGTCCGGTGTAGCTTTACAGCACAATGCGTGACGATTCTACCCCATCCGCCCCGTGATTTGTTGATCTCTTCTGTCGCGTCTTCGGTCTGATCGGCTGTCTGCGTGTAGGTTCGCAGGTCCTATGAAGATCGTCTTTGAGTATATCGCGTCATTATTGTTGAATATGTATTTTGTACTGTACGTATATTAAAGTTGTGACCCACCTTTTAGTCTTGTATTATTGAGGTAGAAGTCTTCCCTTGTATTATATATGCGTGCATTATCACCCAAATCAATCATCATATTGCAAATTATCTGTCTACATGGTATCAGTTTCCTAGGTTTCTCGCTTCCGCCGCCTCCGTCGCTGCCCACGCATCTCCCGCGCCAGCCGCCTCTCCTCCCTCGCCCGATCTCTCGTCTCGCCAGCTCGCCTCGCTGCTAATTCCTGCGCGTCCGAGCCCGCCCGATCGCATCGCCGCTAGCTGCCGCTGCATCGCGCTACTCAGCCGCCCTATATCTCCCGCCCCACACGCGACCACGCCAAGCCGCTGCTGCCGCGCCTTGTTGGAACTCCCGTTGCTTGCCGTGGATCGATTCCCACGTACACTAGCACATGTACGTACAAGCCATCGTATAGATCAATCTTCTTGCTGCAGCTGCACCCGTCGCTGCGTGCCGCTACAAGTCGCTCCGCGCGCCAAGCCCTTGCTTCCGCCTTCCGTTTCCCCGGTCCGCGCCGCCGCTGCCTTGCTACGCTTCTGCACGCGCGTCCTGAAGCCGCTGCTGCCCGTGCGTCCCGCGTCGCTGCAGCCGCTCCGCGCCTTTTCCAGCGTGCGCCGCCGCCGCTCCCCATCGCCGCCGCGCAGCGCTTCCTCGCGCGCGCCACCGCCACTGCTGCCGCTCCCCACCGTCGCTGCCGCCGCCGCGCAGCGCCTCCCCGCGCGCGCCGCCGCCGCCGTCCATGGACTCTCCAGGCTACTTCACCATTTGCGGTGGAACCGCTCTGCCGACCGCACCGATCCAGTCGCGTCCTCCCGCACCCGTCGAGTGTTACTCGTAGTCGCCACCAGCGCCTTCCCGCAGCACCCGCCAGGGGGAGGGGGCCGACGCAACCGGCATGGCGGCGGTCGCCGCCGCCTGCAGCAGCAGCGGGCCCAGGATGCCGGGGGGGGGGGGGGGGCGCCGCACTATCAACAGGCTCTCCCCCCTGACTCAGGTGCTACTGCGCACATGGCAGCTCATCTCGGTAACCTAACCTCCTCCACTCCCGTTCACACACCCACTCGTATCACTGTCGGCAATGGCTCCTCCTTACCTATTACTCATATTGGTAGCACTAGTTTTCCCTCCACTTCCACACCCATCATTATGTCTAATGTTCTTGTTTCACCTGATTTAGTCACGAACCTAGTTTTCATTCGTCGTCTTACTCGTGAGAACCCACTTACTGTTGAATTTGACGGTGTTGGCTTTTCTGTGAAAGACGCCCGTACCTGGATGGTCCTTCACCGATGTGACAGTCCCGATGAGCTCTACCCCATGCACACCGGCGCCTCCACCCCCACACCCGTCGCCCTTGCCGCCGGCATTGACCTTTGGCACTCTCGCTTGGGTCACCCCAACCACACTGTCTTACGTCAAATTCTTAGGAGTTTCTCTTTCTCATGTGATAAGCTCGACGAGCACTCTTGTGAGGCTTGTCGCTTAGGCAAGCACTTTCATCTTCCCTTTAGTGCATCTTCTTCAGTTTCCACTTTTCCGTTTCAATTACTTCATAGTGATGTTTGGACATCTCCCGTTGCGAGTAACACGGGCTATCTTTACTACTTGGTGATTTTAGATGATTACTCTCATTATGTGTGGACTTTTCCCCTTCGTCGTAAATCCGATGCTTTAGCCACACTCACCGTCTTTTATTCCTATGTCACCACCCAGTTCGGTCGCCCCATACTCGCACTCCAAACTGATAACGGAAAAGAGTTTGACAACGTCGCTTTTCGCACACTTCTCACCTCTCACGGCACCACCTACCGTCTGACCTGCCCCTACACTTCCCAGCAGAACGGCCGCGCCGAGCGCATTCTCCGCACTCTTAATGACTGCGTTCGCACGTTACTCTTTCACTCTAACGTGCCCGCTCGGTTTTGGCTCGATGCCCTCGCTACCGCCTCTCTCTTAGTTAACATTCGTCCGTGTCGCCCTCGGTGGAACTACGCCCCTCACCACCTTCTCTTCGGCACACCATCGTCCTATGATGGTCTCCGCATCTTCGGGTGTCTCTGTTATCCTAGCACCGCGTCCACCACGCCACACAAACTCGCACCACGATCCGTCCCATGCGTCTTCCTTGGCTACCCTCCTAACACCAAAGGTTACCGGTGCTATGATCCTGTCACTCATCGTGTATACACCTCGAGGCATGTGTACTTTGTCGAGACGGTGTTCCCTTTTTTTCAGGTTCCTCCGGCTTCGGCCCCTTCGATGCCGGCCCCTGCGTCCCCTTCGTGGAGCGATGCGCGGCGGCAGCCCCAGGCAGCCCTCCCGGCACGACGCCCTCTACCGCCACCACCTGGCTTCGTGACTCCCTCCCCCGAGGTCGAGTCCGAGCGGGCCCCTGGGTCCCCATCTCCCTCATACGAGGTTGAGCCCGGCACCGCGCCCGCCCACCCTGCGACGGGCTCGACGTCACTCTCGCCCATCGCCTCTTCCGCCGCCGGCTCGGCCGACGTTGCTACCGCCGCGGCGCCCTCCGCCGCGGCCCCCCAACCGCACCGGGTGCCCCCACCGCCGCGGCACCCGTCGGCCCTGCTGCCCCGCCACTTGGCGTGACTACCCGTGCCCGAGCAGGAGTGCTTCAGCCCAGCACGCGCTACTCCGCCGACGAGTATGTGTGCACCGCCTCGACATCGACGCCATCACCCGTCCCCACCTTTGCTCGTGCTGCCCTTCGGGATCCCCATTGGCTAGCTGCGATGCAGGAGGAGTTCGATGCCTTACAGCGCAACCGCACGTGGCGTGGACTTCACCGACACCTTCGCCCCGGTTGTGAAACCGGGCACGATTCGTGCCGTGCTTCAGCTGGCAGTTTCGCGCGCCTGGCCTGTGCACCAGTTGGATGTCTCCAACGCGTTCTTGCACGGCCATCTCGCCGAGCAGGTGTTCTGTGAGCAGCCCACTGGTTTTGTCGACGCCGAGCACCCTGACTTCGTGTGCTTGCTCTCTCGTTCTCTTTACGGGTTGAAGCAGGCGCCTCAGGCTTGGTACCAGCGTATCGCGGCCTTCCTACAGTCTCTCGGATTTCGGTCCACTCGCTTCGATGCTTCACTCTTCGTGTATCATCAGGGAGTTGACACTGCATATCTGCTGCTCTACGTCGACGACATCATCCTCACGGCGTCTGCCCCCGACCTCCTTCAGCGGCTGACTGCTCGTCTTCGTGATGAGTTCGCCCTCAAGGACTTGGGGCCCCTACACTACTTCCTCGGCATCGAGGTGGTCCGACGGACTGACGACTTCTTTCTACATCAGCAGAAGTACGCCCACGAGCTCCTGGAGCGTGCCGGTATGCTTAATTGCAAGCCGGCGCCCACCCCCGTCGACACGAAGGCGAAGGTCTCTGCACTTGAGGGGTCTCTTGCGTCCGATGGAGCGTTTTATCGCTCTATTGTCGGTGCTTTACAGTACCTGACGCTGACTCGCCCCGACCTGCAGTACGCTGTCCAGCAGGTGTGCCTCCATATGCACACCCCGCGTGACTTTCACTGGACTCTGGTGAAGCGTATTCTCCGTTACATATGCGGCACCATGTCTTTGGGACTCACCCTGACGGTCTCCGCCTCCACCGACCTTGTGGCCTACTCGGATGCCGACTGGGCTGGCTGCCCCGACACGCGACGCTCTACGTCAGGCTACTGCGTCTACCTTGGGCCCTCGTTGAACTCTTGGTCATCGAAGCGGCAGCCCACGGTCTCCCGCTCTAGTGCCGAGGCAGAGTATCACGCCGTGGCTAACGCCATGGCCGAGTGCTCTTGGATACGTCAGCTGCTCCAGGAGTTGCTTTGTGATGTTCACAAGGCCACTCTTGTCTACTGCGATAACGTCAGCGCGGTCTACCTCTCCGCCAACCCGGTGCACCATCGACGGACGAAGCATATTGAGCTCGATATCCACTTCGTGCGCGAGCAGGTTGCCCTTGGCCGTGTTCGGGTTCTTCACGTGCCGACGATGCAACAGTTTGCTGATGTGATGACTAAGGGACTGCCTACTCCCGTCTTCGAGGAGTTTCGGTCCAGTCTCTATGTCTCCGGCTACGCTTCGACCGCGAGGGGGTGTTGAGTATGTATTTTGTACTGTACGTATATTGGAGTTGTGGCCCACCTCCTAGTCTTGTATAGTTGAGGTAGAGGCCTTCCCTTGTATTATATATGCGTGCATCATCACCCCAATCAATCATCCTATTGCAAATTATCTGTCTACAATCATCGATCAAGCAACGGGCTGCCGATGTGTCGCCCCGTCGGGCCGCAGCGCCGCTGCCACATGGTTTTTCTCTCGTCTGCTCTGACCTGTGTCACCACTGCGCCTGCCCTTCGGGCTGTAGTGCTGCGGCCCGCAGTCTCCGGCCGCCCAGAGACCGTTCGCTCCAGGCCGTCCCATGGCTGCACCGATCCTCACGTCGCTGCTACGTCGCCCCGTTGGGCCGTAGCACGCGTGGCACGCGATCCATGCCGCCGTCCCGAGACCGTTCCTGCGATTGCAACGACCTGAGTTTCGCTGCTGCGACGCCCCTTTGGGCCGTATCGCCGCGGCCCACGGTCCCCGCCACCGCCCCAAGGTCTTCCCGCCGCCACTGCGTCGCCCCTTCGGGCCATAGAGTCGCGGCCCGCGGTCCACTCCACCGTCACCGCGCGTCGACCTCCCGTGGTATGCACCGCGTCGTCTCCCTTGGCTCAGGAACGCCACTGTCCGCGCCGGTCTTTGTCATGCTGTCAGGGTTCTTCGCCTACTTCAAGCATCGCCGATGTGCTCCTAACCTAGCCGCCGCTGCCGCCGTCAGGCCGCCGCCGCTGCCGCCGTACTCTTCTTTGGCCGCCTCCGCCGCTACCCCCATAGCCGCTGACGTCGTCCATCCACCTCCTTCGTCTCCGTCCAGCACCAGCCTATCGCTAGTGTCGCGTCATCTACCCCGACCACTTCGTCTACTCCGACAACCGCGGGCGACATCGGCCCCCGTGCCTATTGGCGCCACAACTGTCGTCGAGTCCTTCTCTGCTGGCTTCTCCGACTTCTTCAACATGGCATACAGCTCGTGCAGGTCCCAGTCTATGCATGCCCGGTCCTGGCAATGCCGAAGCGTGCCTTCGTCCACGACGTGTCCCCGAGCCTGGCAAGTCGGGTGCGGCGCTTCGTCAACTTGTTCTTCGTCCGCATATGCATGCCCGGTCCTGGCAACACCGATGCGTGCCTTCGTCCACGACGTGTCCCCGGGCTTGGCACACTCGGCGCGACGCCTCGTCAACACCGTCTTCTCTCCGGCGCACCCCTACTTCGACACCACCACGCCCATGCTAACTCGGCGCCCCCTTGCGCCCGTGGCTCCACGGCAACTTCCTCGACACCGGCTACCCCGACTCGACATCGACCACGGCATTCTTCGCCCGGATACATCGACCACGGATCCACCACCCATGCTCTCAGTTGCATCGACAAACGGCACAAAGGGCTACCGCCTGCTTGAGCAACCTCGTCAGTTTTCACTCCAGCCACGACTCCGCGATGCATCGACCATTACGACTGTGTGTGTGTGGGAGGGGGGGGGGGTCCGTCGGCTTGCCTTCGGATTCTTCTCTAGTCTCACCATCTGCGTCGCTACCGTTATGACCGTGGGAGGATGTTGAGTATAAGGATTATTAGGAAGTATAGGATAGACTAGGATTTAGTCCTGCCTTGTCTTGTACTTCAAGTTGGTCTTTGTACTCCTATATATATGCCTACAAGGCTCAAGCAATAAATCAAACTGTTCCTCCAAATCTCTCTCTCTCTCCCTTCTAACAGATGGTAACAAAGCGAACTAAAGACATGATGTTTAACTAGGTTCGGGCTCTTCGAATAGGTAAAACCCTACATACTGCTTCAGATGTATTCATTGTGATGGGGTATAAAGTACAAGATGATCTACCTCGAGATCGTATGTGTATGAATCTGACTTAACTTGACCCTACGGACTAAAAACCCTCAACTTATATATCCATTTTCAATATGTGGTTTTTATTTTCTTCTCACTGTTTAGCTGAAGATTGGGTTTATATGTCCATATCGCAGGACTGGCGGACTTTCACCAGATCGGCTAGGTCCTCGTATGTGACCGAGGACCCGTATGTGGTCACGATCAAGTCGATGAAGACCAAGGAGCCAAAGAGGACCAAGGCAAGCGCCCGGTCATTCGGGACACCATTCCCGAGGTCCTAGCTATGAGCACTCCGAGCAGCAGGAGGAGTCCGGCGAGGCACATTCTTCCCTAGGCGGGAAGAAAGAGCGGGCAGCGTCGAGAGACGACGAGGCGTTGGCCTTTCCCCAACTTATAAGCGCCAGTGGAGGAGCAGTGCCTCGCCGACGAGCCAATCTTCGACACCTGCCAAGTTGATCAACTCGGACTCATCCAAGGAGAAGGTCACACAAATAGAGGCTCGTTAGGACAGATGGCCCAGGTCGTTGTATACGTCCACTTGAATGAAGACCTGTCGGCCAAAAATGATTCAAACACGAAATCCGACGACTGAAATTGTTGGGAGTGTGAGAGAGGTCGTTTTACGCTTAGTTTTAGTGTCCTAAATTTCGAAATTTGTTCCTAATTTTCAGAAAAATGTTCTCCGACTAAAAAAATATTCACAATTTTGAAAAATGTTCACAAATTTGTAAAGATTTCATGAATTCAAAAATGTTCACATAATTGTAAAAGATGTTAATGACTTCAAGAAATGTACACAAATTTAAAGATATTTGCAAAAAAAAGAAAAAGGAAAGGAAATAAAAAAGATACGTAAATAGAAAAGGAAAACCCGAAAGGAAAACAAAAACGGTTCAAGGAAGGTTCTAAAACTTTTCCAAAACTAGTGGGGAATAAACACTAAAATGGACCGGATCAAACTCTTAATCGGCGCTGGAGGGGTACACGTTAGGTCAATCGCGCATTACCTACATGCCAAATAGGGATCACCGACATGAACAAAATGACGGGAGCTCTTATTGGGCGCCTTCTGCGCTAGTTAACTAACATAGCGCTCACGCGCGCCCCTCTATGGGCCGGCCCAATATTGAAAGCAGCGCCATTCGTTCGCTCGGTGGAAAATCGATCCAGTTCGATCGCTCAGTGCTGGTCCACGATCGACTATCAATGGCTTGCTGACCATTGAATTATCATACAAAAGTTCACAAAGAAAAATAGGGATTCAAAAAATCACACAAAAACAAAAAGTTTCACAAACTCAAAAAAGTTCACAAATTTGAAAAAAAAAACTTCTTCCATTTCGAAAAAATATCATCCTATTTGAAAAATTAATCATCAGTCCTTGAAAAAGATAATCGATTTGAAAAAAAATCATCAAATTTGAAAAAATAAAGTTCAGTTAATTTGAAAAAAAGCATTTCTTTTTTTATAAAAATGACAAACTTGAAAATAGTTCATCGATTTAGGGAAAAAATTCACTAATTTGGAAAAAAGTTCACGAATTTGAATAAATGTTCATGGATTTTGGTGAAAGGGTTCATTTATTTTGAAGAAAAAGTTCATGCATTTTAAAAGAATCCGCAAACTTATTGAAAGGAAGGAAAAAAGCAAGAAAAGGTAAAAAGAAAAATCAAAACTGAACAAGGAAACAAAAGAGAAAAAAAAGGAACAATGTCACAACGGATTGGATAGGCGACTGGTTAGTGTGCTTGCCTTCCAACGCGTAGGTAGCGGGCTCGAAGTTGGACGATTCCACCTTTTTTGGTTATTTACAGGATTAAAAATCGTATATGGGCTGGCCCAGGTAAGAGCACCTTCAGCGCCAGTCAATAAAATGGACGTTTATGGGCAATGAAGGCGTCAAATAGGAAATGCCCAGAATCACCACCGAATGCTCTATATGTTGATAAATTTGATAAACGGATCTGTAGAGTAGCCCGATTAACCACAGGTCTTGGAAAACGTCACAGGGATAGAGGACAATTAGGTCAGGTGGCCAAGGTCGTGGTATACTTCCACTGCAAAGAAGATCTGTCGGCCAAAAATGATTCAAACGCGAAATCCGACAGCTAAAATTGTTGGGCGTATGAGATAGCTTGATGTAGTCTCGGTTTTCCTCTCCTGAATTTAAAAAATTGTTCCCGATTTTCAAAAAAATAGCTGTCAGAATTTCAAAAAAATGTTTGCAAATTCGTAAGAATGCTCATGAATTCATAAAATGTTCACAAATTTACAAAAAAAAATCATCATTTTAAAACATGTTTACAACTTTAAAGATGCCCGCAAAAAAGAAAAGAAAGAAAAAGTAAAAAAGAAACATAAAATAAAAATAACAAGGAAAAGGAAAATTCAGAAGGAAAACAAAAGGCCGGTTCACGGAAGGTTCTAGAACCTTTCCAAAACTGTTGGGGAATAAACGCTAAAAGGGGTTGGCCGAAACTCTCAATTGAGTGCTGGAGGGGTGCGCCTTAGGTCGCTCGCGCGCGCGCGACCTGCAGGCCAAATAGGGATCGCTGACATGAACAAAATCACCATCAGTCGCTATGTATATTCACCGGTTAGATAAATGGGCTTGTAAAGCAGCCCAATCAGCCACAGGTCCTGGAAAAGATCACAAGAATAGAGGCCCACTAGGACAGGTGGCCGAGGTTGTGGTATACTTCCACTTGAATGAAGATCTATCGGCCAAAAATAATCCAATCGCAAAATCCGATGGCTAAAAGGGTTGGGGGCGTGAGAAAGCTCGGTTTTATTGTACTAAGTTTGAAAAGGTCTTCCCAATTTTCAAAAAATGTTCACTGATTTAAAAAAAGTTTGTGAATTCAAAAAAAAGTTCATGAATTCAGAAATTATTTGTGATTTTAAAAAATGTATGCAAATTTTGCAAAAAAATTCACATACTTTGAAGATGTTTGATAAAAAAGAAAAAGAAAGAAAAAACATAAAATAAAAAAATAGAAATAAAAACCGGTAAGAAAACAACAAATAGGTTCTCAGAATTCTAGAACCATTCCAAAACTGGTGGGGAATAAGCACTAAAATGGGCTTACCAAATCTCTCGATCGGGCGCTGGAGGGGTGCGTGCAAGGTCGCTCGCGCGTGACCTATGCGCAAAATGGGGATCGCCGACATGAACAAGATTACCATCGATCGTTCTCTATGTTGATCGGTTAGATCAATGGGCTTGCAAATTACCTCAATCAACCATGCCCCTGGTCGCCGTAGGACAGGCGCCCCGGGTCATGATATACTTCCACTAAATGAAGACTTGTGGGCCAAAAAAGTTTCAAGCGCAAAATCCGATGGATGAAATTGTTGGGGGCGTGAGAGAACTCGGTTTATGCTAAGTTTTATGGTCCCATATTTCAAAATTTTGCTTTCCCAATTATCCAAAAATGCTTGCTGATTCAAAAAATGTTCAGGAGTTTCAAAAAATGTTCACAATTGTTAAAAAATATTGGCAAATTTGTGAAAAAGTTCAGGAATTGTGAAAATGTTTATGAATTTCGAAAATGTTCGCAAATTTGAAAAAAATGATTCACAAAATTTAAAGACGTTCACAAAAAAGAAAAAGAAAAAAGCGTAAAACAAATATAAAAAAGGAAAAAAGAAACCAAAAAACCAGAAGGAATACAAAAAATCGATTCAGGGAAGATTCTAAAACCTTTCAAAACTACTGTGGAATAAACGCTAAAATGGGTTGGCCCAAACTCTTGATCATGCGTTCGAGGGGTGTGCGTTAGATCGCTCACATAGGACCCACACGCCAAATAGGGATCGCCGACAGAATCACCTCCGATCACTCTATATGTTGACCGGTTAGATTTTTTTGATAAACGTGCTTGCAAAGCATCCCAATCAACCACATGTGTTGGAAAAGGTCACTAGAATAGAGGCCCATTAGGACAGGCAGCCCAGGTCAAGGTATACTTCCACTACGGTGAAGATCCGTCACACAAAAATTATTCCAACGCGAAATGCGATGGCTGAAATTGTTGGTGGCATGAGAGAGCTCGGTTTAGTCTCAGTTTCAGTGTCCTAAATTTTAAAAGTTGATCACAATTTTCACAAAAAAAATCTCCAATTCAAAAATGTTCATGAGTTTCCCATAAATTTCACTATCTCAAAAAATATTTGCAAATTTGTAAAAAAGTTCATGAATTCAGACAACGTTCATGATTTTAAAAATGTTCAAATACTTTAATGATGTTCGCAAAAAATAAAGAAAAGAAACATAAAAGAAATCTAAAAAGGAAAAAAATCGGAAGTAAAACAAAAAACGGATCCAAGGGAAGGTTCTAGAACCTTTCCAAAACTGGTGGGGAATAAACACTAAAATGGGCTGGTCAAACTCTCAATCAGGTGTAGAGGGATGCGTGCTAGGTCGCTCACGCGCGACTTATGCGCGAAATACTGACCGCTGACATGAAAAGAATCACCACAGTCGTCTGCATGTTGACCGGTTAGATAAACGGGTTTGCATAGCAGCCCAATTAACCACAGGTCTTCGAAAAGTCACGAGAATAGAGGCCCATTAGGATAGGTGGCCCATGTCATGGTTTTCTTCTACTGGAATGAAGATGTGTGGGCTAAAAATGATTCAAACAGGAAATTGTTTGGTCCGTTAGAGAGCTCGGTTTAGCCTCAGTTTTATTGTCATAAATTTCAAAAAATATTCCTAATTAAAAAAGTGTTCACGAGTTTCAAAAAAAATTCTAAAATCCGTAAAAAGTTCATGAGTTCAGAAAACATTGGTGATTATCATTTGTTTGCAAAATTGTAAAAAATTCATTAGCTTCAAAGATGTTTGCAAAAAATAAAAAGAAAGAAAAGAAGATAAAAAGTGTAAAATAAAATTAAAAAGGAAAAATGGAAGGGAAAACAAAAAATTGGTTCACGGAAGGTTCTAAACCGTTTTCAAACATGTGGGGAATAAACACTAAAGTGGGCCAGCCCAAAGTCTCAATCGGGCGTTGGAGGGGTGCGCGCTAGGTCAGTCGCACCGACCTACGTGCCAAATAGGGATCACTGACATGAACATAATCACCACTGATCGCTTTAACATATTGATCAGTTAGATAGATGGGCTTGTAGAGGAGCCCAATCAACCACAGGTTTTGGAGAAGGTCACCAAAATAGGAGCCCATTAGGACATATGGCCCACGTCATGCTATATTTCCACTAGAATGAAGATCTGTCGGCCAAAAATGATTCTGTAAGTGCATCTAGTGCCACCCCTAGTTGGTTTTGGAGTATTGACGGCAAACTTGGTTGAGCGACTAATGTGTTTGTGAGAATTGCAGGATAACACAGGTAGTAGTCCCTCATTGATTTGGTTTACCTACCAGAGATGACCCCTAAAAATGTGTGAAGACATTGAAGACAATGGTGGTCTGTGAAGAGATTCACATTGAAGACTAGGACATTAGAAGACATTGTATGAAGACTATGGAGTGCGAAGACATAGTTGTTTCGTAGTTTTCTTTTCTTCTTTGTTGAGTCATAGGAACCACCGCACTGTTAAGTGGGGTCCAAGTGAACAAAGTTAGAGTGACTGAAGTGATGCTCAACCAAATCCTATGTCTTCGAACGAAGACAATGAGAGCAAATCTTATCCAGAGCTGGATAAGTCAGCTTTACTTGTAGCCCAAGTCAAGCTACCACGTGTGTTTGAAATCTGACCGTTGGACACATGTCAGTTCCTTAGTGACCCAGGGTCATTTCGGACAAATCAGGTCGGGTTGCGTCCTGGCTATAAATAGCCCACCCCTACACCATAAATTGATGGCTGCTTAGAGTTTGTGCACGACTTTTGTCGTTTGAGAGCAACCCACCTCGAAGCCTTTGAGGGAGAAATCCTTGCGAGGACAAAGCCCTAAACACCCAGAGCCAAAGAGTGTTAGGCATCACTGAAGTCTTTCTTTCTGCGTGATCTAAAGACAACATCCAAGAGTCATTGTGGATCGCCGGTGAACGAAGTCTGTGAAGGTTTGGAAGTCTCCCTTGAAGACTTACCAGAGTGATTGGGCGAGGACTATGTGTCCTTAGCTCAAGGGGAATAAGATGAAGACGCAGTCTTATGAGTTGAATCTCAGCCTCCCTAACCAGACGTAGAGTTGTCACAACAACTGGAACTGGTCCAACAAATACCCATCCTCACCAAGCAACTGGTTCTATCCTTACCTCTCTTTACTTACAGTTTGTCTTCGTGAAGTCATTGCCTACTTGCATGATCTGATTGACTTCATTGTGTGAAGACTATTGTTGTTTGGCTTCATACTATCTTCCATCCTGATCCATGCTACCTAGCTGCTGATAGTCTTCGTGCTTTCACTTCATTGCTTACTTGACTATGGCTTGTCTAGTGTAGTCTACCTTCCGCTGCATATCAATAGGCTCATTTCTACTGTTTGTATTCAAAGCCCCCGTGTTTTGAAGACTTTCATAAAAATCACCTATTCACCCTCCCTCTAGTCGATAACTAGCACTTTTAATTGGTATCAGAGCAAGCTGCTCCCTTATTCTGTGTGATTCGGTTTAACCACCTGGAGTTTTAGCTATGTCGACTGCAGGGATAATCAAAGTATCTGCTGCGTGCCCTGTCTTCGATGGCACTGATTGCCCCTACTGGAAGAATAAGATGCGCATGCATCTTGAAGCCGTTGATGTCGATCTCTGGTATGTCGTCAAGAACGGCGTTCCCAAGGCCGGTGAAGGTGTCACCCCTGCAAATGTCAAGAAGTTTATTCAACTGGATTCTACTACCAAGAACATCATTTGCGGTCACCTGACCAAAGGACAATATGGTCATGTGAGTGCTCTGAAAACTGCGAAGCTAGTCTGGGACTGGCTCTCCAAGGTCAACGAAGGCATCTCAACCCAGAGAGACTCAAGGATCAGTGTTCTTCGCAACCTCTTCAACCGCTTCAAGAGAAATGACAATGAGAATGTTTAGCTGACGTTTAATTGACTCACTGACATCACAAATGAGCTTCATGCACTCGGCACTACTGAGATCACCAAGCATGAATTCGTCAAGACACTCTTGAGATCACTCGACAACTCATTTGACACCCTGGCCCTGATGATTCAAGAACGCCCTGACTTCAAGACCCTAGATCCATCTGACACACTTGAAATACTCAACACACATGAGTTCCAGTTATCTGAGAAAAGAGATATCTATGGTCCCAACTATGGCTGAACTCGTGCTTTGAAGGCAAAGACTGTTTCCTCATCTGAAGAAGAATCTAACTGTAGTTCTGAGGATCCTGAAGACATTGAAAGGAACTTGCCATGCTAGTGAAGAAGTTCCACAGGTTCACCAAGAAGAAAGGCTCCAGATAGTCTTCGAGATCCAGATCAAGAAATGATGAAGCTTCCTCCCGTGACTACAAGAAGAGAACGTGCCACAAGTGCAAGAAACCTGGTTGCTACATCTTTGAATGTCCTCAATGGGACAATGAGAACAACAACAAGAAGAAGAGCAAGGAATATGATTCTGATGACAAAAAGAAGAAGAAATCCTCAAAGTCCTCTTCCAAGTCGTCGTCGAAGTCTTCATCACACAAGAAGAGCTCATCCAGCAAGGTCGTGCGTTTGTTGGAAAGGAGATAGATTCAGAGGAGGAGTCTGCATCTGAGGAGGTGGAGATGGTGTCTGATGAGGAATCTGATTCAGGCGTGGCAAGCCTGGCTCTAGCTTCAGCATACGTCGCCAAGTCCATCTTCGACACTAAAGACAATAACCTCGTCACCAACGATGATGCTAATGATGAGGATGACTCTGCACCCACCTACTGCTTCATGGCCCATGGTGCCAAGGTAAACTCATGCGATGCTTGCTATCAAACATCAAGTGAAGATGACTCTGAATGTGAATCTAAACCTAGCTACAAAACACTTGCTAAAATTGCAACACAGCAACAGAATGATATGGAACATATTCAAAAAAGGCTGTTAGATAAAAGTGATGACCTGTTGGACGCAAAAATGACTCGAACTCAGTCCTTAATTGAAGACATTAAAAATATTCATGTTAAGTACGAAGAACTTGAAAGTCATCATGAAACGCTCTCAACTACTCATGAAAAGCTCTCCTATGATTATCTTCAAAGGAAGCAAGAGCTTGAGAACTTGAGATCGGTTCATGAAGATCTTCAAAAGGAGAACGAGTCACTCCGCGCTCAACAGATCAGTTCCGCTCAGGAAGGATTTGAACCACCATGTCTAAAATGCCTTGAGCGTGATAATGCTACTTCTGTTGCTGGATGTTCAACTGCTACTACTGTTGCAATATCTTCAGCTGCTGATGTGGTAACTAACCCCTCTGCTGAGGATACCACTACTATTGCTGATGAGAATGCCAGGTTGAAGACATTGCTTGAGACAGGAATGTACAAAAGTCTCAAAGGGCATCAAACATTATGTGATGTCCTCAAGAAATAGATTCTGAACCGAAACCCTAGGAAAGAGGGTGTTGAGTTCGAGTGGAAAATGAATGTTGATGGTTCTTTCTGGAAGCCTGAGCAATACCCCAAAACTACATGGGTTGCTGCAAAGGGACCTTCAGTGGATCCATCTACCTTATCTGGCTTCACTTGTGCTAACCCGATTATCATTGATGAATCCTTTGATGCAAACTATAAACTATTTAAGAATCAGAATTGTGAAGTGTTTGCCAGGTATATTGGTACTAACTGCAGGAATGGACCACCTTTGAAGAAGATCTGGGTGCCCAAGAGTTGTCTTGAAAATCTTCAGGTGAATGTCATCATGACACCACATGGGAAGAAGACAAACTCCAGACCAAAGGCTTCACATGGTCCAAAGCTTCATACAGACAGAGGACTCACTAGAGTCACCCTAACACTAATGTTTTGCAGGGAAACCATACTCAGGCCTATGAATATGAGTGTGTTTCATCAAACCGCCATGCTCATAAGACCACGAACTATTCTGCCCATTCTTATGAGTATTATTCATCTCCTGCAAGACTATTTGCTAGGGCTCCAAAGCCAAAGTTCTCAGATGCTGCACTTAGACTCATTGCTTCGAAGCCACCCCTGAAAATGTGGGTGGTTAAGAAAACTTAACTCTCTTTTGTAGGGAAGGGTCTCGAGCCGGAAATCAAAGGCGTCAGATGCTATTGCTGGGGACAGATAAAATGCCAAATGGTCTTACTATGTATTTTGTTCCTGGATCGCTTGCCAATCATCCTATCAGTCCTAACCTGGATATGAGCTTTCATAATCCACTTGCTCGTCAAATGTTTATGCTTCACAATACCCTTCGTGAAGCCTATCCCCCTAACTGCACTATAGGGCATGACACAAAAGGCTTCAGAATGGATTATTGACAGTGGATGCACTAACCACATGACTGGTGATCGAAGTCTTCTCATGGACTCAACCTTACGTCCATCTGACAAGAGTCACATCACATTTGCTGACATTGGTAAAAGCAAGGTATTGGGTCTAGGTAGAGTTGCAGCCTCAGAGGATCGGCACATGGATAAAGTGATGCTTGTTGAATCCCTTGGTTTCAACTTAATGTATGTCTTAATGCTTTGTGACTTGAACATGATTGTGATATTTGGAAAATATCATTGCCTTGTTCTAATGGAATCTAACAAGTCTCTAGTCTTTGAAGGGTACCGAAAAGGTGATCTGTACATGGTAGATTTCTCAGCAGGACCACAGTTGGCCTTATGTCTTCAAGCAAAAGCTTCAGAGTGCTGGCACTGGCATCGGAGGCTAGGGCATGCTGGCAAGAGGAACTTGTACACTCTCGTGAAGAAGAATCATGTCGTAGGCATCGAGGGCGTCAAGTTCAAAAAGGATCATCTGTGTGGTGCCTGCTAAGCTGGGAAGATGACTAGGGCAAAGCATCCCTCAAAGACAATCATGACGACATCACGTCCTTTTGAGCTGCTTCACATGGACCTATTCGGCCCTACTCACTACTCTACTCTCACTACCACTGCTTGTCTCTATGGCTTCGTTATTGTTAATGATTATTCAAGATATACCTAGGTGCATATAATTCTCTACAAGACTGAAGTGCAGGATGTCTTCAGACGATTTGCCAATCGGGCCATGACGAACTATGGCATCAAGATCAAGCACATCAGAAGTGACAATGTCACAGAGTTCAAGAACACCAGCCTCTACACCTATCTTAATACATTGGGCATCACTTATGAGTTCTCTACTCCATACACACCTCAGCAGAATGGCATCGTGGAGCGCAAGAACAGGACACTCATTGAGATGGCTAGGACGATGCTTGATGAGTACAAGACTCCAACGAAGTTCTGGCTTGAAGCTATTGATACTGCATGCCATGTCATCAACCGTGTTTATCTTCACAAGCTTCTAGAGAAGACATCATATGAGCTACTGACTGGTACGAAGCCAAACATAAGCTACTTCAGAGTATTTGGTGCTAGGTGCTGGATCAAAGATTTGCATCACACTTCAAAATTTGCACCGAAAGCACATGAAGGTTTTATGCTTGGTTACGAAAAGGATTCACACTCCTACAGAGGCTTCAACCTCTTTCCCTATAAAGTGGTTGAAACTGTGGATGTGTGGTTCGATGAAACTAACGGCTCACAAAGAGAGCACCTGCCAAATGTGCTAGATGAAGTCTCACCAAGTGAATCCATCAAGCTTATGGGTACTAGAGAAATCATACCTTCAGAGGCACAGGCTGAAGAGGAACTTATCATTCCTGCACCAAATCAACATGAAGACTCTGCTCAGCCTAAAGCCAATGCTGAAGATGAAGACAATGATCAGCAAGGGCAAAATCTTCGTCCAGTTCATCCTCGTGTTGCGAATGAAGTACAAATTGAGATGATAATTGATAGCATCAATGCACCAGGTCGCCTTACTCGTTCAAGAGCAACACAACTAGCAAATTTTTATGGGCACTTTGCATTTGTCTCCATATCTGAACCCAAGAAAGTTACTCAATGATACGTCTCCGTCGTATCTACTTTTCCAAACATTTTGCCCTTGTTTTGGACTCTAACTTGCATGATTTGAATGGAACTAACCCGTACTGACACTGTTTTCAGTAGAATTACCATGGTGTTATTTATGTGCAAAACGAACGTTCTCGGAATGACCTGAAACTTCAGGGAGCGACTTTTCAGAACATATGAAAAATACCTGCAAAAGATAGAGGCATGGGGGCCCACCACCTGTCCACGAGGGTGGGGGGCGCGCCTGCCCCCCTTGGGCGTGCCCCCTACCTCATGGGCCCCCTGTTGCCTCTCCAACTCCAAATCCATATATTGTGTTTCGGGGAGAAAAAAATTAGAGAGAAGAAATCATCACGTTTTACAATACGGAGCCGCCGCCAAGTCCTGAAACCTCTCGGGAGGGCTGATCTGGAGTCCGTTCGGGGCTCCGGAGAGGGGAATCCGTCGCCATCGTCATCATCAACCATCCTCCATCACCAATTTCATGATGCTCACCGCCGTGCGTGAGTAATTCCATCGTAGGCTTGCTGGACGGTGATGGGTTGGATGGGATCTATCATGTAATCGAGTTAGTTTTGTTAGGGTTTGATCCCTAGTGTCCACTATGTTCTGAGATTGATGTTGCTATGACTTTGCTATGCTTAATGCTTGTCACTAGGGCCCAAATGCCATGATTTCAGATCTGAACCTATTATGTTTTCATCAATATATGAGTGTTCTTGATCCTATCTTGCAAGTCTATATTCACCTATTATGTGTTATGATCCGTTAACCCCGAAGTGACAATAATCGGGATACTTACCGATGATGACCGTAATTTGAGGAGTTCATGTATTCACTATGTGTTAATGCTTTGTTCCGGTTCTCTATTAAAAGGAGGCCTTAATATCCCTTATTTTCTGTAAGGACCCCGCTACCACAGGAGGGTAGGACAAAAGATGTCATGCAAGTTCTTTTCCATAAGCACGTATGGTTATATTCGGAATACATGCCTACATTATATCAATGAACTGGAGCTAGTTCTGTGTCACCCTAGGTTATGACTATTACATGATGAACCCCATCCAGCATAATTCTCCATCACCGATCCATTGCCTACGAGCTTTCCATATATTGTGCTTCGCTTATTTACTTTTCCGTTGCTATTGCTATCATCACTACAAAATACCAAAAACATTGCTTTTACTACCGTTACCTTTTGCTACCATTATCACTACTATCATATTACTTTGCTACTAAACACTTTGCTGCAGATACTAAGTTTCCAGGTGTGGTTGAATTGACAACTCAGCTGCTAATACTTGAGAGTATTCTTTGGCTCCCCTTGTGTCGAATCAATAAATTTGGGTTGAATACTTTACCCTCGAAACTGTTGCGATCCCCCATACTTGTGGGTTATCAAGACTATTTTCTGGCGCCGTTGCCAGGGAGCATAGCTCTAATCTTTGAGTCACTTGGGATTTACATCTGCTTATCATTATGAAGAACTTGAAAGATCCAAGAACCAAGATCTATCCCTCAACTACGAGGGGAGGTAAGGAACTGCCATCTAGCTCTGCACTTGATTCACCTTCTGTTTTGAGTAAGCTTGTGACACCTACACCTGCTTCTGCTATTCGTTCTGATATGTCGCATGTTATTGATGATGCCGCTTCTGCTATACATGGTACTTATGATGAAACTACTTCTATGCTTGATACTATTGTGACACTTCGTAAATTTCTTGATGAACAACTTGCTGGAGCTAGTGAAATTGAAAATATTGAGTCTGATGATACTGATGAAAGTGATGATGAAGAATCACTTGTTATTCCTAAGGGTTATGTTTTTGATCAAGAAGCTTCTTTAGCTATTTTAGCTTGCAAAAATAGAAATGAACTCAAAAGGTTATTAGCTAAATGGAGTAAGCAATCTCTAAATGCTAGAATGAAACCTGACCCTGCTTTTGCTACTTCACCTATCTTTGTTACTGATAAGGATTATGAATTCTCTGTTGATCCTGGTATAATTACTTTGGTTGAATCTGATCCTTTTCATGGTTATGAATCTGGAACTTTTGTGGCACATCTTACTAAATTGAATGATATAGCCACCCTGTTCACTAAAGATGAGAGAACTTGTTACTTTTACATCCTTAAAATATTTCCGTTCTCATTAAAGGGTGATGCTAAGATATGGTTTAATTCTCCTGATCATGGTTGTGTGCGTAGTCCCCAGGATATGATTTATTACTTCTCTGCTAAATATTTCCATGCTCATAAGAAACAAGCTGCTTTAAGGGATATATATATATATATATAATTTTGTGCAAATTGAAGAAGAGAGTCTCCCACAAGCTTGGGGGAGGCTTCTCCAATTACTTAATGTTTTGCCTAATCATCCTCTTAAGAAAAATGAAGTACTTGATATCTTTTATAATGGACTAACCGATGCCTCCAGAGATTACCTGGATAGTTGTGCTGGTTCTGTTTTCAGGGAAAGAACACCGGATGAAGCTGAAATTCTATTGAATAATATGTTGACAAATGAAAATAATTGGACACCTCCGGAGCCAATTCCCGAGCCTATTCCTAAACCAACTCCGAAGAAGAGGGGTATTCTATTTCTCAGTCCTGAAGATATGCAAGAGGCAAAGAAATCTATGAAAGAAAAAGGTTTTAAAGCTGGAGATGTTAAGAATTTACCTTCTATTGAAGAAACATATAATCTTAATCCATTACCTATTGAAGAAACTCATGGTCTTGATAACCCGACACAGGTAGTAATGGTAAATTCTCACTATAGATATGATAAAGCTGAAATCCCATTTACTAAATTTGCTAGCCCATGCTTAGATGAGTTTGGTAAATTTATGGCTAAGCAAGAAGACTTTAATGCTTATTTTGTTAGACAATTGAAATACAATTCAAATATGCTTGAACACTTGGGTGATTATATGGCTAATGTCAAAGGTGAACTTAAACTTATTAGTAAACATGCTTCTATGGTTACCACTCAAGTAGAACAAGTACTTAAAGCTCAAAATGATTTGCTCAATGAATTGAATAGTAAGAATAATGATAATGCTGTTAGAGTTATGACTAGAGGTGGTAGAATGACTCGGGAACCTTTGTATCCTGAAGGCCATCCTAAGAGAATTGAGCAATATTCTCAGAGAAATAACATAGATGCTCCTAGTCCTTCTAAAAGTAAGAAAAAGAAAAATGATAGGACTTTGCATGCTTCTAGTGAACCTGTTACTGAAACACCTGAGAATCCAAATGATATTTCTATTTCTAATGCTGAAACTCAATCTGGTAATGAACCTGAAACTAGTAATAATGTTAATGATAATGTTCATGATGATGCTCAATATAGTAATGATAATGATGTAGAAATTGAACCTACTGTTGATCTTGATAACCCACAATCAAAGAATTAACGTTATGATAAGAAAGACTTTGTTGCTAGGAATCATGGTAAAGAAAGAGAACCATGGGTTCAGAAACCCATGCCTTTTCCTCCCAAACCATCCAAGAGAAAGGATGGTGAGGATTTTGAGCGCTTTGCTGAAATGATTAGACCTATCTTTTTGCATATGCAATTAACTGATATGCTCAAAATGAATCCTTATGCTAAGTATATGAAAGATATTGTTACAAATAAAAGAAAGATACCGGAAGCTGAAATTTCCACCATGCTTGCTAATTATACTTTTAAGGGTGGAATACCAGAGAAACTTGGAGATCCAGGAGTACCCACTATACCATGCTCTATTAAAAGAAACTATGTTAAAACTGCTTTATGTGATCTTGGAGCCGGTGTTAGTGTTATGCCTCTCTCTTTATATCGTAGGCTTGATTTGAATAAGTTGGCGCCTACTGAAATATCTTTGCAAATGGTTGATAAATCAACTGCTATACATGTCGGTATTTGTGAGGATGTGCCTGTTGTAGTTGCAAACGTTACTATTTTAACGGACTTTGTTATTCTTGATATTCCCGATGACGATAGTATGTCTATTATTCTTGGAAGACCCTTTTTGAATATTGCAGGGGCTGTTATTGATTGCACTAAAGGCAATGTCACTTTTCATGTTAATGGTAATGAGCATATGGTACACTTTCCGAGGAAACAACCTCAAGTTCACAGTATCAATTCTATTGGAATAATCCCATCGATTATATTTTGAGGTTTTGAATTTCCTCTTCCTACTGTCAAGAAGAAATATGATATTCTTATTATTGGGATGTGCATATCCCCGTTGAGGTAACATAGTGTTATTCAAAATTTCTCCGGTTCCATGTTATTCGGAATGAGTTCGTTAACAAGACTTGATCAACCTTGTTAGTGGATTCCTTTTGATGATCATGAGATGGATGAAACTAGAAGTCACAACCTTCTGTACCCCACTTTTACTTTCTAATATTTATATTAAATAAAATAAAAACAAATATTTTTCTTTCTGTTATCTGATTATCCATGCAATATAAAAATACCTCGAAAATAAAAGTTCTCCAAATGCCCTGAAATCTAAATATGTTTTTTCTAGAATATTTGAGAATATTTGGCACTGAGAACATAGCAGGGGGGTCAACCACCTGCCCACGAGGGTGGAGGGCGCGCCCTACCCCCCTAGGCGTGCCCCCTGCCTCGTGGGCCCATGGTGGCCCTCGTTCACTTATTCTTTCACCCACACACTCCTTCTTCCTCCCACAAACACGAATAACCAGCTCAAACCCGAGTCCAAGCTCGTATTGCTGCCATTTTCGATCTCCTTGCTCAAAGCACCTCTCACAAAACTGCTTGGGGAGATTGTTCCTTGGTATGTGACTTCTCCATTGGTCCAATTAGTTTTTGTTCTAGTGCTTTATTCATTGCAAATTTTTGCTGCTTAGGTGACCCTGTTCTTGAGCTTGCATGTCAAATTTATATGGTCAAAAGAAGTTTTGATGCATGATATAGGCCCTAGGCACTTGTAGGAGTAGTTGCTATCAAAATTATTGAGTTTGGTTTACTTTTATTTTGGAGTTACTAAAATTTTTAGAATTTTTTAGAAAATGATGAGGAGACTTTTGAGGGGCTCATCGAGCCAAAGCTCGAAGGAAAAAGCACCGAAGCCTAAGTATAATCTGCCGTGCACCGCGAAGGTTCGGGCGTGTGAATGACCTTCAGAGGATTTCTTGAGAGTAGCCGGGATTTATGAAGATTTTCATGAATTGGCTAAGAATGCAGGCCTCACCACTTTCCTCCACGACCAATGCGATCGATATCTCTTACTCACAAATATCTTTGTGCAAAACTTTCATTTCCATTCTAGGAGCTCACCACCTACGGTGGAGTTTTATTTATATGATGAGCATAAGGAGATGTCACTTTATGATTTTTGTTGGGTTTGTTTAGTCCCTTTTGAGGGCAAGACAGAAGAACCACATCGCGATGATGTGGAGGGGCTTATTGATACTATCACTGTAGGGGAAACAAGGAAGGTTTCCGATGCACGAATCACTAGCATACATTTTCATGTTTTACGTTATTTTGCATTATTTGCTAGTCGTTGCTTAATTGGTTGCGGAAACTATGGAAACCTTAGTATCCCTGATATTATTATTTTGCTCCATGGTTTATATGGTGATAACTTTGTTAGTATGGGTGACATTATTGCTAAACGGTTAAGTCTGAACCGTACAAAGGGCCCCATCTTTGGAGGCATCTATTCTTCACGCCTAGCTGCACATTTTAACATACCTATTAGGCATTATGAGAAGGAAGAAAAAGTGATGCCTCGTGTTTATCTAGATTACAAAAGTATGGTGGCACATGATTTTATTGTTAAGAATAGGGAAGGAGATCTTAAATATCAATTGTTCTTTAATAAACATCATCCTAAGACTATTACCCTCCCTGCTCCTTTGTTTGATTTATTTGTAGGCCAGTACCTTGTTCCATTGAAGGCTATTCACGCCTACCGGAACCCTGCACCAGCCATGGAGCCAGAGCCGGAACCATAGGTTGATCCTGCACGACAGTCTAATTACCAGTGGGATCCGGAGATGATTGTTAGCCAGTGGCAATTGGAGTCTTCCTCTTCTTCTTCTCAGTACGACCCCAACTATTATTATGGATATCCGCCAGGCCAGCCATGACCATAGACCAACTTAGGCCAAAAGCCTAAGCTTGGGGGAGTACGTATTTCCCACTGACATTATATTTATGTTCACACACTCATTGCTAGATGTCGGTGCTCATACTTTTTCATTGTATCATCCATGCTAGTTTATTTCCCTTTTTATGCTTTCTTCTTGTGTGTTTAATAAACCTTAAGAAAAACCATAAAATTAGTTGTAGCTTTTAATTAGTTTAATTTCCATGTTTGTAGTAGTAATTAAAAAGAAAACCCAAAAAGATTTCATGTTCTTCTTTTGCCTGTTGGGAGCTTTCCCGTGTAAATAGTTTTATTTCTTTTCTTTTCTTTGGGGGTCGATAGGAGAAGACCATAATTAAATTGTTGAAGTGGCTCTTATATGCATTATTGTTTATTTGACAAAAGAGCCCATATTGCCTTGTCTTCTCCTGTTTATTGAATGCCTACAGATTCCAGCTTAGTCCAATGCACGTGCACTATTATTATTATTATTCACATCATTCGGTCGTGCAAGTGAAAGGCAATTATGATGATATATGATGGACTGGCTGAGATGAGAAAAGCTAGTATGAACTCGACCTCTTTTGTTTTTGTAAATATGATTAGTTCATCGTTCCTGATTCAGCCTATTATGAATAAACATGTTTGTAATGACAATTAGAGATCATAGTTTCTTGTGCCATGCTTGATTAGCTATGAGTTATAATGGTTTACCTTGCGTGCCAACATGCTATTGAGATAGTTATGATGTGGTATGATAGGGTGGTATCCTCCTCTGAATGATTTAAGTGACTTGACTTGGCGCATGTTCACGCATGTAGTTGAAACAAAATCAACATAGCCTTCACGATATTTATGTTCATGGTGGATTATATCCTACTCATGCTTTCATTCGGTGTTGATTAATTTTAATGCATGTTCATGACTGTTGTCGTTCTCTAGCTGGTCGCTTCCTAGTCTTTTGCTAGCCTTCACCTATACTAAGCGGGAATACTGCTTGTGCATCCAATCCCTTAAACCCCAAAGTTATTCCACATGAGTCCACTATACCTACCTATATATGGTATCTACCTGCCGTTCCAAGTAAATTTGTATGTGCCAAACTCTAAACCTTCAAATAAATATCCTGTTTTGTATGCTCGAATAGCTCCTGCATCAACTAGGGTTGTCTGTATCTTCCATGTTAGGCGGGTTATTCTCAAGATGAGTGGAATCCGCTCCTCACTCACGAGATAAATGGCTGGTCATCGGGATGCCGAGTCCCATGCTTTTTACAAACTAAATCAAAATAATTACAAACAAAACTCCCTGGGACTCTTGTTAGTTGGAGGCACTCGCTGTTTTGAGCAAGCCATGGATTGATGCTTGTTGGTGGAAGGGGGAGCATAAACTTTACCATTCTGTTTGGGAACCGCCTATAATGTGTGTAGCATGGAAGATATCGCCATCTCTTTGGTTGTTATGTTGACAATGAAAGTATACCACTCAAAATATTATTCACCTCTGTTTCAAAACCGAGCTCTGGCACCTCTACAAATCCCTGCTTCCCTCTGTGAAGGGCCTATCTATTTACTTTTATGCCGAGTCATCATCCTCTAATTAAAAAGCACTAGTTGGAGAGCACCGATGTCATTTGCATTCATTATTGTTAATTTGCATTGAGTATGACTTGACTGGATCTCTTTTATCATGAATTACAATGTCTAGTCAGTCCTTGGTCTTTAAAGGTGCTCTGCATTTATGTTTTGCGGTCTCAGAAAGGGCTAGCGAGATACCACCTTGTTATATCATATTATGATTGTTTTGAGAAAGTGTTGTCATCCGAGATTTATTATTATTGCTCGCTAGTTGATTATGCTATTGATATGAGTAAACTTGAGACCTATGCGTTATTGCAAATGTGGTTAGTTATAATCTTTGCTGAAAACTTGAATGCTGGCTTTACATATTTACAACAACAAGAGCAAACAGAGTTTGTAAAAGTTTTTCTTTATCACTTTCAGTTTATCAACTGAATTGCTTCAGGACAAGCAAAGGTTTAAGCTTGGGGGAGTTGATACGTCTCCATCGTATCTACTTTTCCAAACACTTTTCCCCTTGTTTTGGACTCTAACTTGCATGATTTGAATGGAACTAACCCGGACTGATGCTGTTTTCAGCAGAATTACCATGGTGTTATTTATGTGCAGAAACAAACGTTCTCAGAATGACCTGAAACTTCACGGAGCGACTTTTCAGAAAATATGAAAAATACCTGCAAAAGATGAAGGCCAGGGGGCCCACCACATGTCCACGAGGGTGGGGGCGCGCCCCCTACCTCGTGGCCCCCTGTTGCCTCTCCGACTCCAACTCCAACTCCAACTCCATATGTTGTGTTTCGGGGAGAGAGAAATCAGAGAGAATAAATCATCGCGTTTTACGATACGAAGCCGCCGCCAAGCCCTAAAACCTCTCAGGAGGGCTGATTTGGAGTTCGTTCGGGGCTCCGAAGAGGGGAATCCGTCGCCGTCGTCATCATCAACCATCCTCCATCACCAATTTCATGATGCTCACCGCCGTGCGTGGGTAATTCCATCATAGGCTTGCTGGACGGTGATGGGTTGGATGGGATCTATCATGTAATCGAGTTAGTTTTGTTAGGGTTTGATCCCTAGTGTCCACTATGTTCTGAGATTGATGTTGCTATGACTTTGCTATGCTTAATGCTTGTCACTAGGGCCCGAGTGCCATGATTTCAGATCTGAACCTATTATGTTTTCATAAATATATGAGTGTTCTTGATCCTATCTTGCAAGTCTATAGTCACCTATTATGTGTTATGATCCGTTAACCCCGAAGTGACAATAATCGGGATACTTACCGGTGATGACCGTAGTTTGAGGAGTTCATGTATTCACTATGTGTTAATGCTTTGTTCCGGTTCTCTATTAAAAGGAGGCCTTAATATCCCTTAGTTTCCGTAAGGACCCCGCTATCACGGGAGGGTAGGACAAAAGATGTCATGCAAGTTCTTTTCCATAAGCACGTATGACTATATTCGGAATACATGCCTACATTACATTGACGAACTGGAGCTATTTTTGTGTCACCCTAGGTTATGACTGTTACATGATGAACCGCATCTGGCATAATTCTCCATCACCGATCCATTGCCTACGAGCTTTCCATATATTGTTCTTCGCTTATTTACTTCCCGTTGCTATTGCTATCATCACTACAAAATACCAAAAACATTACTTTTACTACAGTTACCTTTTGTTACCGTTACCACTACTATCATATTACTTTGCTACTAAATACTTTGTTGCAGATACTAAGTTTCCAGGTGTGGTTGAATTGACAACTCAGCTGCTAATACTTGAGAGTATTCTTTGGCTCCCCTTGTGTCGAATCAATAAATTTGGGTTGAATACTTTACCCTCCAAAATTGTTGCGATCCCCTATACTTGTGGGTTATCACTCAAGCCTTCATGGAACCTGAATGGATTCAAGATATGCAAGAAGAGCTTCAACAGTTCGAGTTGAACAATGTATGGGAACTGGTCAAGCGTCCTGATCCTCGCAAGCACAATATCATAGGCACCAAATGGATCTATCACAACAAACGAGATGAGCATGGTCAAGTTGTCAGAAACAAGGCTCGTCTCGTTGCTCAAGGATACACTCAAGTTAAAGGGATTGACTTCGATGAAACGTTTGCTCTGGTGGCTAGGCTTGAAGCCATTCGCATTCTGCTAGCCTATGCCAACCATCACAACAACCTCCTGTATCAAATGGATGTGAAGAGTGCCTTTCTCAATGGCAGGATTGAAGAAGAAGTGTATGTTGCACAACCACCTGGCTTTGAAGATCTAGAACATCCTGATATGGTTTACAAGCTCAGCAAGGCACTGTATGGTCTCAAACAAGCCCCTCGTGCTTGGTATGACACACTCAAAGACTTCCTGAAGAGCAAAGGTTTCAAACCTGGTTCCTTGGATCCCACTCTCTTCACGAAGACATACGATGGTGAACTGTTTGTGTGCCAGATCTATGTGGATGACATTATCTTCGGCTGCACTGACAAAAGATACAGTGATGAGTTTGGGCACATGATGCAAGAGAAATATCAGATGTCCATGATGGGTGAGCTGAAGTTCTTCCTTGGTCTTCAAATCCGTCAGCAAAGCAACGACATCTTCATATCTCAAGAGAAATACCTCAAAGATTTCCTGAAGAAGTTTGGAATGCAAGACTGCAAGGGATACACGACGCCAATGCCAACCAAAAGTCATCTGGGCCCCGACGGCAATGGTAAAGAGTTCGATCAAAAGGTATACCGCTCCATGATTGGTTCTTTACTCTATTTATGTGCATCTAGGCCAGATATCATGCTTCGCGTTTGCATGTGTGCCCAATTCCAAGCGGCACCAAAGGAGTCGCATCACTTAGCTGTGAAGCAAATTCTTCGATATTTGGCTTACACCCCAACACTAGGATTATGGTATCCAAAGGGCTCAGAGTTTGATCTAGTTGGATTCTCAGATGCTGATTATGCTGGTGACAAGGTTGATCGCAAGTATACATCAGGCACATGTCACTTTCTTGGGCGATCTCTTGTCTGTTGGTCTTCAAAGAAGCAAAACTGTGTGTCTCTCTCCACTGCTGAATCTGAATACATTGCTGCTGGATCTTGCTGCACTCAGCTTCTATGGATGAAGCAAACTCTCAAAGACTATGGCATCCATCTGAAGCATGTGCCACTCTACTGCGACAATGAGAGCGCCATCAAGATTGCCAACAACCCAGTTCAGCATTCAAAGACAAAGCACATTCAGATTCGTCATAACTTTCTCAGAGATCATGTCATGAAGGAAGATATTGATATCATTCACGTCAACACTGAAGAGCAATTGGCAGATATCTTCACAAAGCCCTTGGATGAGAAAAGGTTTTGCAAGTTGCGGTGTGAGCTAATTATCTTAGAATCCTCGAATGTCATGTAATTGGACACACATCCTAACGCTTATGCATGTGATGACTTAGATGTGCAACACACGAAGTAACGAATATCTTCAAATAATGAAGACATACACTCTAAGTGTGAATACATTAATGCGGAATTTGACTTCAGAGCGCCACGATAATTGTCCACCGTGTCTGGGTCTAATACTTCCTATACGGTGAGTAACGCCAGCACCAAACTCTTGCTTTTGGTGTTTCGTTAGACGTCACATTTGCAAAGTCTTCGCATTTGGTTTGCCTTCAACATTGATTCGACTTCATGATTATCTTCACAATGTTGATTTGGTATCATATTGGTATATACATATATTGGTGGTCTGTCCTCTATAGCATTCACTTACAGCTATGACTTCATGTTTGAATCTTTTGACCTAAGTGAATGTGATCGGACCCTAGCACCCTCTATGCTTCTACCTTAGATTCTATCTATCCAAATCATATGCATTCTATTGAAACTGTCGATTGTCTTCTCTGAGTCCTTGTCAGCAGAAGACACAGAGACAAAAATTGAACCTATTTTAATGCTATATCCTTATTGCCTGAAAACCAGAGAAGCGAGAACAACTTCCATTGCATGCATGCCACGTGTCCTTCAGATGTGAACCTCCAGGGGCACCTGCGTAATAACGCTGTGTCATCCCTGTCCCTATAAATATGCACCTCACCGCGGTCATTATCTCTTCTTACACCTTCTCTCCTCGCACCAAAACCCTAGCGCCTCCGCTAGCTCACGACGATGCCGGAGACGAAGCGCTTAGCTGTCGCGACATCTTTGACGTCGTCTTCACGCCGGCCGCAGACCTTGTCCTCTCCGCCGTCGCCGTAGGTGTCTTCCGTCGCCAAGTTAGGGCATGGGAGATTAAACTGCTTGGCCTCCCTCTCTACTTCATCTAGCAGTTCTTTGTGTGGTAATTAAATCTTACTTTTACTGCTCTCGTTTGATCAGTCAAATCCAGCCATTTCAACCAAGAGTAGTTTCTTCACTTTCATATCTGGATCTATCCATGTCTGCATCTCATATCATGCCAAGTATATTCATTTATGCTTCACTACTAGTTAGATTCCTCACTTGTACTTATTCTTGGATTCGTACAAATCTGGAACCAACTCTTATCAAATAAGTGAATGTCTTCGCACTATGAGGTCAATGTCTTCAAACTGATTTATCTTCAAAATCTTCTAAGAATGCATAGGACCTCTTCCCCTTCCCTCGCACCTCTAATGCTGTCACGGGTACATGCCAGTGGGAGAATCCCTTGGTTCTCATAGTCTGCATTCATTTGCAGAATTCTTACAGCGACACATCAATTCTCCTGAAGCTAGTTCCTGTTTGACCAGCAGACGGAAGCCATTCACAGTTTTGAAGCCTTTCAACTTGAATACTATGGCCACTGAGAAATCAGGTAGAAAGGGCGGCAGGCAGCACCATGGGGATACAGCCAAGGACCTGCCACCAGATCTCTTTGAACTGTACAAGTCAGATCCTGAAGAAACCTATGGTGAGCGCAAGACCCGAATCCAATGGAATCGAAGATACTGGGCCGAAGAATGGTTCAAGTACAAATTTGTGACCGTTGAGTATGCTGAAAAGAACGCCATCAAGCGACCATGTGGAGATATTATATATAGAGGTCTGCAGCCCAAGTCCAAGCCCGAAGCTATTGCTCAAGGCTTCTATCCGTGCATGGTCCGAGGACCATAGCCTGAAGATGCCGACCCATCTAGTTTGCTATGGTATCGTGAAGACAATCTCTTCAAGCGCAACTTTCCGTTTGCCAAAGAGTCTGCCAAGAAGAACAAGAAGCAGTTTGGCCTCGACTTCAACCCTGGTCCATCTGCTCCAAGGGCTGATGGCACACGTGATGCCAATCCCAATGAGATCGGCCCCTTCTACAACCTCGAAGGCCTCATCACTCATATTGTTGTATAGGGGGCTATGGTGGACCACTCAACTAGCGATGCAGATTCTGAAGATGCGTCAGCCCCACCAAAGCAGAAGCAGAAGAAATCAAAGGCTTCAAAGCCCTCTACTGCACCGAAAGTTTCGCATGCGAAGCCACTGGCCACTGCACCTCCTGAACCCAGTGTGCAATCTGAAGATCTCTCTCTCATCCCCAAGAAGAAGGAGAAGCCCAAGAAGAAGACCATGAAGATTTCTGGGCATGAACTAACTCCAGTTGTCGTTCTAAGGAACGAAGATGAAACCATTGATCCGTCAAGCGACAAAGACTTTGGTGATGATGCTCTTGAGCTTCTAATAAAGAGCAAGCAAGAGGCGGAGATCTTCAACGATCTGCCCCTCTTTGATGCGGAAATTCTGAACAGCTTCATTGATGAGTGGTTCAACGACCAGAGCATCAACATCGATGATCTACAACTGCTCGTAGACATCAGCGTCACCTTCCACGGAGCCATTGCAAATGATCTGGCCTTGGCTCAGAAGATCGTCGAGCTGAAGAACAAAATCGATTTTGAGAAGGCTCAGTTTAAGAAGCACATGGCAAAGCTCAACATGGCTGATGTTCAAAACTTCAAGCAGATGTTGCATAACCTCAAGGAGTAGTTTCACCAGAAATGTGAGGAAGCCAAAGGCTCAAAAGAGCGGATGAAATACTTCGCAGAGAAGTGTGTTCAAGCGCACAATGAGGCTAAAAAGCGCAAGGCACTGGGGCGTCCTGGCACCGATCCAAGGATGGCTGCCAAACAGAAGAAGAAGTCTGTTGCGGCACACACTGAAGCACCTAGGCAGGAAGCACCTAGCATTGTCTTCCCTGCCAGCATGACAGGCTCGAAGCCTAAGGTCCCCTCAGCAGCTTCAGAACTGAAGAAGACCAGGGCAGCTGAAGCTGATGCCAAAAAGCGCAAGCACCTGAATGCCACTGATGGTGCTCCATCAACCAAGAAGCCGAAGACAAAGTCTTCGCGGAAAGAGCGTGCTGCTGCCATAGAGCCACTTGTCGTTGAGCCCATCTCAGTTGCATGTCCTGTCTCCTCCAACCAAGAGCGTTAACTTGTAGTTCACGAGCCTGCTCCCACAGAGGCTCCTGAAGACGAAGAAGTACCAGTTGTTAACCCCATCACAACTGAAGACATTGGTCGTGAAGACAATGTAGAAGATGATGAAGTCCTTCCTCAGATTGAGAACCAACCAGTATCATCGCCTGTTCTCACGAACAACAAACTCATCAGCATTGGTCGTCCTTTGACGCTAATTGCTCAGGATACTTCATGGGCTGATCACCCTCAACAAGAGACCCCAAGTAAAGAAGACACACCCAGTACTCCACCACCTCAAGCCACCACTCCGGTGCTTGATGATGACTACATGGTCCAGACCACTCCATCACCACAGGCGTTGCCCGCATTCCGCAGGCTTCGCAAAGCCCTAGGCCACAGGTCACCATGCCGAGCATTCCTGAAGGAGAAGTGCAACAAAGCTCAGTCAAATGTGAAGTGTTTCCTGAAGCCACTCCTACAGTGAATGTCTCGGAGTCTGAAGCCAAAGCCGCTGAAGACATTCCGGCTGCATCAGCCGAAGACAATCTAGAACCAGGACAAGAAGAAGAAAGAGTTGCCACACCACTGTCACTCAAGAAGTCGTTCTCGAGGAGAACGTGTCAGTGTCCAACTCTCCTGCTACTGAAGAGGAGGTTGAAAACATTGAGGCGGCCACAACCAACACTGCTGAAGCCAATGACGTTGTCATGGCTGAAGATCTTGTGGCGCCTGAAGCTAATGTTGCACCTGAAGCTAGTGTGCACCCTGAAGCCACAGTCAACGGCGAAGCTACAGTTCCACCCCCAAGGCCTCACACTTATGAGTAGGCGTTTGATCATGGCCAACTTGTCACTATCAAATGGCCTATTCTGGTTCCTCCCACTGCTCCCAGACCACAATATGAATACCATGTGGAGCACATGCCTCAGGTCCAGAAGCCAAAGCCCAGACTACCAAGGTTTCCCGGTGCTGCGACGTCACCAGGCTCGTTCAGTGCCAACAGCTTCAGGGCACACAACACATTCTTCGACAGTGCCAAGAACCCATACTCAAAGTGTCGTGGAATTGTCACGGCAGATGTCCTAGTGTGAGGACTTAGTCATGGAGCCATCACAATGAGGTTAGCTTAAAGGGGTTAATCAGGACAAAGGACATGAGGAGTTTATACTGGTTCGGCCCCTTACGATGAAGGTAAAAGCCTAGTCCAGTTGTATGAGGTATTGCTAGGGTTTCGATGAGCGAGGGGCGAATACGCTTGACCCGGCTCTCGATTGTTGTTTCTTGTCCCAAGCCGCTGCTAGGTCGTCCCCTTATATACACGGGTTGACACCCTGCGGCCCTCAGAGTCCTGACCGGTTTATACAACGTATCCGGCTCGGTGACCTTTCTTACATACCTTACAATACAAGCTTTACATACATGGCGGTTTATATCTATGGGCCTTAAGCCGCCTTCGGGTCTGGCCCTCTACTAAGCCTACTTATGAACCGCCATATGATCTTGGGCTTCATTGCGATGAATCATCATAGGAATGACCCGGCCCCTCCTGGACGGGTCATACCTAATAGTTATATCCCCAACATTAGGCCCCAGGTTGATTTGAACTTGTTCATGTCAATCTCCAAGACTTAGAAAAATCCTTCCATATCCGCTGCAAAAACTTTGTAACCCGCCGTGATGTCATATCCAAGAATTTTAAAAACCCGCCACAACGTCATCTTTAACGGATCTTTATCTTAATGTCTTCCCAAAAATCGAGGCGTCCAATTAGCTGGATAACCATCATTCGGCCTCCTCGTCTTTCGCGCCTGTCTGTTTTCCTATCTCCTTATAAATAGGACCATAGGGTCATCTCTCATTCTTCTTATTCTCCTTTCTTCCTCCTCACAACGCACTGTCCCGCACAAACCTTGCCACCGTCGACCTCCGTCCTCGTCCTCGACTCCGGCCGCTGCATCGCCCTGAGTAGACCAGAGAACTGCGGCGCCACTCTGTTGTTCTAACAGTACCACTGAGTCTTCCTTTCTTCGTCACAAATCTGCCATTAGGGTTTGTCAGTGTTCATCGGTGTTCAACCGCATTCGTCATTGTCCTTATTTTCATTTGTTTAGATCCATGTATTAGACCCAAAAACCATAGGAATCTTGCGCGGTAGTGGTTTTAGCACTTGTTTTAATACTAGATTATATCCCCACCGCGACAGATCTCCTCTAGGGCTCCTCTGTTTTTCCACTATCACCTTTTGTAGATAAATTTATTTCCTTTTTTCTAAACAACAGTAGATCCAAATTCGTAACCTCTATCTGTGGAACTGGTTTGTCCCAGTACTTAGTCAATTTTGCTTTCGGCAACTCTTGAATATCTTAGTCATGGCGGCTTACCCTGCCGGCTTATCTTTTCTTCATATATCATTAGCCCTTGCTTAAGCCGCCATTATAAACATGCACTGTAATTGTTAACTTGCAATCCCACCAACTAATTTGAGCCGGCAAACTATTTCCTTTTAGATTGTCCTTTCACCATGCCACCGAAGACGATGACCACTTGTAACTGGGTCCCTTCCACAGTTACCGAGAGCACTTTGAAAGATTTCGTCACTGTTGGATACTTACCAGAGAAAAGTGTCATGCCTTATCGTGCTCCCGATCCGGCTGAAGAGAGACCTTAGCCGAAGGATGGTGAAATTATTGTCTTCACTGATCATATGACCCGAGGCTTCACGCCGCCTAGCTCAAAATTCTTTAGAGATGTTCTGCACTTTTTCAAACTCCATCCGCAAGATATCGGACCCAATTCCGTATCAAACATCTGTAACTTCCAAGTTTTCTGTGAAGTTTACCTTCAAGAAGAACCTACTGTTGAACTCTTCAGGGAATACTTCTACCTGAACCGCCAGAATGAATACACCAACGGTCCCAGCTTGGAACTTGGCGGGATTTTAATTCAACGCCGATGAGATGCCATCTTCCCTCAAGTAGTCCTGCCAAGCCATCCCAAGGACTGGAATCAAACATGGTTCTACTGTAAAGACATCTCACCGTCTGATGAAAATTCGATGCCGGTTTATCGTGATGATCGTCTTGACGCAAACCACCCACTTCCTGATGAACTCACCCCTGCCGAACGCAAGAAACTTGTCCCCAAAATCAGAAAATTTCAAGCCTTGTTAGGAAATGGCTTGACCGGAATTGACTTGATCTACTGCTGGATCGCATGGCGGATCATACCTTTAAGCCGCCGACCCGGCTTGATGTGTTCATACACCGGAGGAACTGATGATCCTTTACGTCATAGTTCTCTGCGTTTGACTGAAGAGGCCATCATTGAGATGGCGACCACACTTGTCAATAGCAAATATGAAGACTACAACCTAGTGGGTTTGAACCCTTTCTGCAAGCTTAACCCGGCGCCAAAGGTAATTCTTTTGACTTCTTTTTCCTCAGTAGTTAATTATCGCATGAACTTCAACATGCTATTCTTCCACAGGCTAAATCTGACTTCTGGAAGGCCAAATATGACCATGAGGCCGCCAAAAAGGCTAGGGCTGCTGCGTGAGCCGCCAAAAAGACCGCCAGGAAGTCTAAGAAGAAACCCACTGCCTCTGAATTACTTAAGCTGGATGATACCTCTGAGTCGGAGGTAGCCCTTAACTCTCCTAGCCTATTTTTTAACAACCTTATTGATACTGACTATTGCCAGGATGACACGGGGGCCAGCCAGGCAGTCGACGAAGAGGTAACTATTATTTCCTCCGACTCATAACCTTTACCAAGGCAGAAACTTCGGCGGGTAACCCATAAAGTAAGGTTTTCACACCCCTTGGCTTATTTAGATCCTCATTTTCTTTTGAAACGATAGCAACATGAGAGTCGCCGCCAGACCCCGACCGGAGGAGATGAAGATTTAACCTCCGGTTTACCAAACACTCCTCGGAAACGGCAAAATGAGGTTCTTTTAACCTTAACTCTTTTTTTTACCAGCGAGTTACTTTCACTACTTACTCACTTTTGACTTCATCCTTGCAGGAGATTTCTCGTTCCTCATCTAGCGACTCATCACAAACTCAATTGCCGGCTTTCAAGACTGCCCCTGGGTAATAATAAATGTCTTTCTTCTGTACCTTTATACCTTCATCATTATACTGACTTGTCTAAATCCTTTTTAGCGGTCAAGCAAAGCCCAAAAAAGCAAAGGTGACAAAGCCGGCTGAGGATCCGAAAACCGCTGAACCGGAGAAACCAACCCTCATAACGGAACATCCTGAAGAACCGAAGCAGACAACCTTTGTGCCAGAACACGCTGAACAGCCAAAGGACCCTGCTTTCAACGTTCAACCGGATTTACCTGAGCCGTCCGCGGATGAAACTTCTATTGACCCATCAAGTATTGAGCCGTCAAGCTCAACTAACCTGCCGGAGAAGCATGGTGATGACGTTTTAATCACTGGTACCAAATTCGTTGAACCGGGGAACCCAACTGTTCTGGCAAGACACTCTGCCAAACAAGAAGTTATGGAAAGGAAGAAGTTGAGGTTTGATGTCTCCCACTATGCTCACCTGAGTATTAGCAAAGTGCTATCTGGTTATCTCAGTCAAGTGCACTCCAGTCGTGATTCCGAAATTGAGATGGTCAAATAGATGCACCAAAAATATGAGGTACATTCTCCGGCTTATATAAGTTATATACCCTGCCAGCCTCCAAGTCTTCTGATTATGATAAGATTGAATGATCTGTAGACTTAGAATACTTAGAAGCCTCTGTCTTAGACTCCCTCCAAGTACGGTTTGCAACTAAACCGGATGCTTATAGTATTTCAGTTTGCATGTGTAGTCCCCAAGGGCCGGTTTAATCAGTAGGAATGAGCCGGTCCTACTAGTCATTATGTAGAAGACCAAAATTTAACTGCATATCCTTCATGAGTCAGCTAGAACTATCACACCCGACTCATCTTTAATAAGAAAACAAGCAATATGCATTAGCCCCCAAGTACTAAGTGTTATTGCGTGCAAAGCACTTGGGACTTTTTGGAAAGAACTAGTTCCTTTGAAAAAAAATTCACTGACAGGCATTAGCCCCCAAGTGCCAAGTGTTGTTCCTTGCAAAGCACTTTGAGACTTGTATTTTGTAATCCGCCATGAGAATGAACAAACTCATGCTGTATGCAGGCTGCGACCATAGAACTGGAATCTCAATTGTCTAAGGCCAATACCCGGCTGGCGGCTCAGGAGAGTGAGACAAAAAAGGCCAAACCTAAATTCCAGCTGAGTGTGTCTGAGGCAGAGAAACTGAAAACCAGCTTTACTGCGGAGATAGAGGCTTGGACCAACGAGAAGACTGCCTTGACGTAGCGTGCTGAGAAAGCTGAGGCAGCTCTAGAAGAGGTTACCACTGAACTCACCGGTTTAAAGAACCGTGTGTCTCAGATGGTTTCTGCAATCTTCGGTAAGTCGCCTTGTTGTTTACCCAAAGTGAGTATTTGTCATCATAACATAAGCTGCTTTTTAACCAACTATGGAAACTTGCAGGTCCCAGGAGTAGCAATCTGAGCTGTGACACGTTGGTCAAGCTCAAGGCGGTTTACACGCTTGGGGAGCAATTATATACTGGATCTCAGCGGACTCTTGCCACTATCTCCCAAGTGAATCAAGGGCCGCCTCTATTAAGTGATGTCTTGAAGAAGTTGTCAATCTTGCCCGCTCGGTTCCAAGAAATCAAGCGATCTTGTGCTAGAGCCGGAGCTGTAACAACTTTATGCCACGCCAAAGCCTGGGTACCGGAATTAGGCCCGGCGGATGTAGCCAGTGGATATCCCAGCCTCAAAGAAGATGGAACTCCTTTCGACCAAGAAGACTTTGCTGCTTGTGTGAAGGAAATTCACCCTCATGCTACAATCATTGCCGAAGAGACCAACCTTACCAAGTATCAGCCGGGTTATGACACCGATAATCAGAAGATGTCGACTCCTTCACATAAAGTGATGGACTTAATCCCACCGATTCGTAAGCACACTTTCGCCCTTGACATTGATCCATCTGACCTGATTGATGATGAGGCCGAATTTGTCGCCATACATGGTTTTGACTGGTCCAAACCCAACTTCTAGACGGTGGAGGAGGGCGAACCAGCAAGGGATGAGTCGCAACCTTCAAGTCAGCCAGGCCATGATTCGTGAACCGGGGCCGATTTAACATCTGTTGTGCGCGAGACTGAAAAACAATCATCTTTTTGGGCACCAATTGCCTTGTAATAGGCTAGCTTCAAACTTCTTGTTCTGCTATGCCATCGTGCATATTGCGTTGTTTATGATACTTCTTTATCCATGCGAAGATATATGCTATATATGCATGATGATATTATCAATCTTGAATCTGTTTCTTCATATAACAAATAAAAAGTGTCCTGGCGGTTTACCGCTGGATGGGTTGTACTGCCCCAACATGAACTTATCATGATTGATAACCAAGGCCGGTCGAAATAATAATCATATATGATTGAAAATATATCATACCTGTGATGCTTAATCACACCTGTTGGTTTATCAAACCAGTGTAGTAAGGGTAATAGCCCAAAGCTCCAAGCACTGGTAATTATCAGAGATTGCCGGCTTATGAACAAAGCCGGACCAGGTCAATAAACACCGGATATGTTTCATACTGGCGACTTATAATCAAAACCAGGCCAGGTCAATAAACACCGGATATTATCTCATACTAGCGACTTATAATCAAAGCCAGATTGGGTCAATAAACACCGAAGAATTACTATGTCATAAAAAAATCACAAAAATATGTTCAAAGCAACAAACAATAGAAAATCCAAGGCTTTCATAGGCCACCAAGCCAAAATATCTTCTTTAATGAAACTAGCATTAGCCACTGGAAGGTACGCGCTTTCCGTGAGCCAGCACTCACATTACCCAATCGACATTTTAACCCAGATAAGTTTATTTCTTATTTAAAGATAGACTTATCAGGAGTACGCGGGGTCAAAGTAGCATCATGCATTACAAGCCGATTTATCCAAGTTTCAAGGAAGGCGGCTGTATCAGCCTGAGTTTCTCCTTGCTTTTCGTAAACCGTGCCCTCACATGACAAGCCGACATTTTAACCTTAACGAGTTCAGGGTCTTGTTTAAAAGATTGGCTATTAAGAGTTCGTCGGGTCAATCAGGATTACCTGATGGAGAAGCATCTGGCACACAGGCAAGATAACCCAGGATTTTAGGTGAATACACCTGGCTTCCAAGCCTGGATTTTATAGCCTATTACGAGGTTATGAACTCTTTTTTCTTTATAACAAAAGATCCCCCAAGTAATATTTTGAGTTGTGCTCAATGGGTACCTATGTTTGAGTTGTGCTTTTGCAACAGACTCTCTTTGGTCCCTTTAACCTGGGTAGTAATGCTATGTTCTCTTTGGTGAATACACCTATGTTTGAATAGGAAGCCCCCAAGTTTTTTTATGTGTGGCCTATAAGCCGGATCAAATGGTAATCATAACTTTGCTGTATAAAGCAGAAGCCCCCATGTAACTAAAAACTCATTACTCAAAGAGAAACAACGACAGAGGCCCTGCTTTAACAGGGATGTCGGCTGATACATCTCCAACGTATCTATAATTTTTGATTGTTCCATGCTATTATATTATCTGTTTTGGATGTTTACGGGCTTTATTATACACTTTTATATGATTTTTGGGACTAACCTATTAACCTAGAGCCCAGTGACAGTTTCTGTTTTTTTCCTTGTTTTAGAGTATCGCAAAAAAGGAAAATCAAACGGAGTCCAATTGACCTGAAACTTCACGGAACTTATATTTGGACCCAAAAAGCCCACGAAGAATCGGATTTGGACCAGGAGAGTCCCGGGCTGCCCACAAGGGTGGGGGGCGCGCCCACCCCCCTGGGCGTGCCCCCTGCCTCTTGGACAGCCTGGAGATCCACTGACGTACTTCTTCCTCCTATATATATCCATATACCCTAAAAACTTCGGGGAGCACAATAGATCGGGAGTTCCGCCGCCAGAAGCCTCCATAGCCACCGAAAGCCAATCTAGACCCGTTTCGGCACCCTGCCGGAGGGGGAATCCCTCTCCGGTGGCCATCTTCATCATCTCGGCGCTCTCCATGACGAGGAGGGAGTAGTTCTCCCTCGGGGCTGAGGGTATGTACCAGTAGCTATGTGTTTGATCTCTCTCTCTCTCTCTCTCTCATGTTCTTGAGGTGGTACGATCTTGATGTATCACGAGCTTTGCTATTATAGTTGGATCTTATGATGTTTCTCCCCCTCTACTCTCTTGTAATGGATTGAGTTTTCCCTTTGAAGTTATCTTATCGGATTGAGTCTTTAAGGATTTGAGAACACTTGATGTATGTCTTGCATGGGATACCCGTGGTAACAATGGGGTATTCTATTGATCCACTTGATGTATGTTTCGGTGATCAACTTGCAGGTTCCGTGACCTTGGGAATCTATGCATAGGGGTTGGCACACGTTTTCGTCTTGACTCTCCGGTAGAAACTTTGGGGCACTCTTTGAGGTTCTATGTGTTGGTTGAATAGATGAATTTGAGATTGTGTGATACATATCGTATAATCATACCCACGGATACTTGAGGTGACATTGGAGTATCTAGGTGACATTAGGGTTTTGGTTGATTTGTGTCTTAAGGTTTTATTCTAGTACAAACTCTAGGGCTGTTTGTGACATTTATAGAAATAGCCCAACGGATTGATTGGAAAGAATAACTTTGAGGTGGTTTCGTACCCTACCATAATCTCTTCGTTTGTTCTCCGCTATTAGTGACTTTGGAGTGACTCTTTGTTGCATGTTGAGGGATAGTTATGTGATCCAATTATGTTATTATTGTTGAGGGAACTTGCACTCGTGAAAGTATGAACCCTAGGCCTTGTTTCAATGCATTGCAATACCGTATGTGCTCACTTTTATCATTAGTTACCTTGCTGTTTTTATATTTTCAGATTACAAAAACCTATATCTACTACCCATATACCACTTGTATCACCATCTCTTCGCCGAACTAGTGCACCTATACAATTTACCATTGTATTGGGTGTGTTGGGGACACAAGAGACTCTTTGTTATTTGGTTGCAGGGTTGCTTGAGAGAGACCATCTTCATCCTACGCCTCCCACGGATTGATAAACCTTAGGTCATCCACTTGAGGGAAATTTGCTACTGTCCTACAAATCTCTGCACTTGGAGGCCCAACAACGTCTACAAGAAGAAGGTTGTGTAGTAGACATCAAGCTCTTTTCTGGCGCCGTTGCCGGGGAGGTTAGCGCTTGAAGGTATATCTTTAGATCTTGCAATCAAATTTTTTTGTTTCTTGTTTTAGCACTAGTTTAGTTTATAAAAGAAAACTACAAAAAATATGGAATTGAGTTTGCCTCATACGCTTCATCTTTTTAATATCTTTTGTCCATATGATGGAAAGGAAAATTGTGCCAGAGTGTTAGAAGAAGAATGCATTAAAATGTTTGGCACTAAATATTTGAATGATGAGCATGATTGCAATGTTGTTAGTATGAATTCCTTGAATATCCATGATGCTAATGATATGCAAAGCCACAAGCTTGGGGAAGCTATGTTTGATGAAGATGATATTTTTTGTCCCCCAAGTTTTGATGAGCAAATTTATTATGATGAAAGCATGCCTCCTATTTATGATGATTATATTGATGAAAGTGGGTTTGGAAGAGTGTCAACTTTAGGAACTAATGATCCCACTATTTTGGAGGATGTTGAATCTTATTATGATAATTATGAAAGTGGATTTGGAGAGGTCGTGACTTTATTTAGTGATGATTCCACTATCTTGGAAGAGGTTTCAATCGATTATGATGAGAACAAAGTTGCTACTTATGATAATTACTGTGATGATACATATGCTATAAAAAGTAGTGATGATTATATTTATAAAACTTGTCATGATTATTTTTACCCTTTTTCTGAACATTACTCTTTTAATATGGAAACAATTTATAGTATTCAA
Organism: Triticum aestivum; assembly: GCF_018294505.1. Taxonomy (NCBI): domain Eukaryota; kingdom Viridiplantae; phylum Streptophyta; class Magnoliopsida; order Poales; family Poaceae; genus Triticum; species Triticum aestivum. The sequence goes on from NC_057794.1 coordinate 471,133,281, forward strand.
GTCTCTTATGATACTCCCACTATCCCGAATGTGAAGAATTTTGCTTATGTGGAGAGTAGTAAATTTTCTATGCTTGTAGATCATGAAAAGAATGCTTTAGGTGCTGGTTATATTGTTGAATTCATTCATGATACTACTGAAAATTATTATGAGGGAGGAACATATGCTTGTAGGAATTGCAATAATATCAAGTTTCCTCTCTATGTGCTTAAAGTTTTGAAGTTATGCTTGTTTTGCCCTCTTATACTAGTTGATTCTTGTTCCCACAAGTTATTTGATCACAAAATACCTATGCATAGGAAGTGAGTTAGACTTAAATGTGATAGTCATATTCTTCATGATGCTCTCTTTATGTTTCAATCCTTATCCTTTATGTGAGCATCATTGAAATCATCATGCCTAGCTAGGGGCGTTAAACGATAGCGCTTGTTGGGAGGCAACCCAATTTTATTTTTGTTCCTTGATTTTTTTCCTGTTTAGTAATTAATAATTCATCCAGCCTCTATTTAGATGTGGTTTTATGCTTTTAATTAGTGTTTGTGCCAAGTAAAACCTTTGGGAAGACTTGGGGAAAGTCTTTTTAATCTTGCTGTAAAAAACAGAAAGTTTAGCGCTCACGAGAATTGATGCCATTTTTTATTGGAGAGTTCTATTTAGTTAATTATTTTTGCAGATGATTAATAGATAAATTCCTCACTTCCATCAATTTATTTTAGAATTTTTGGGGTTCCATAAGCATACGTTTGATCCAGATTACTACAGACTGTTCTGTTTTTGACAAATTCTGTTTTCAATGTGTTGTTTGATTATTTTGATGAATCTGTGAGTAGTATCGGAGGGTATGAACCATAGATAAGTTGGAATACAGTAGATATTACACCAATATGAATTTATAATGAGTTCATTACAGTACCTTGAAGTGGTGTTTTGTTTTCTTTCGCTAACGGAGCTCACGAGTTTTCTGTTAAGTTTTGTGTTGTGAAGTTTTCAAGTTTTGGGTAAAGATTCGATGGACTATGGAATAAGGAGTGGCAAGAGCCTAAGCTTGGGGATTACCAAGGCACCCCAAGGTAATATTCAAGGACAACCAAGAGCCTAAGCTTGGGGATGCCCCAGAAGGCATCCCCTCTTTCGTCTTCGTTCATCTGTAACGTTACTTGGAGCTATATTTTTATTTACCACATGATATGTGTTTTGCTTGGAGCGTCATTTTATTTTATTTAGTTTTGCTTGCTGTTTGAATAAAATACCAAGATCTAAAATTCTTAAATGTTAGAGAGTCTTCACATAGTTACATAATTATTCAACTACTCATTGATCTTCACTTATATCTTTCAGAGTAGTTTGTTGTTGCTCTAGTGCTTCACTTATATCTTTTTAGAGCACGGTGGTGGTTTTATTTTATAGAAATAGATGAACTCTCATGCTTCACTTATATTATTTTGAGAGTCCTAAACAGCATGGTAATTTGCTTTGGTTATGAATTTAGTCCTGATATGATGGGCATCCAAGAGGGATATAATAAAAACTTTCATATAAAGTGCATTGAATACTATGAGAAGTTTGATACTTGATAATTGTTTTGAGATATGGAGATGGTGATATTAGAGTCATACTAGTTGAGTAGTTGTGAATTTGAGAAATGCTTGTGTTAAAGTTTGTGATTCCCGTAGCATGCACGTATGGTGAACCGTTATGTTAAGAAGTCAGAGCATGATGTATTTATTGATTTTCCTCCTTATGAGTGGCAGTCGGGGACGAGCGATGGTCTTTTCCTACCAATCTATCCCCCTAGGAGCATGCACGTAGTACTTTGTTTTGATAACTAATAGAATTTTGCAATAAGTATGTGAGTTCTTTATGACTAATGTTGAGTCCATGGATTATACGTACCCTCACCCTTCCACCATTGCTAGCCTCTCTAGTACCGCGCAACTTTCGCCGGTACCATAAACTCACCATATACCTTCCTCAAAACAGCCACCATAGCCATTCCGAGATATATTGCCATGCAACTTTCCACCGTTCTGTTTACTATGACACACTCCATCATTGTCATATTGCTTTGCATGATCATGTAGTTGACATTGTATTTGTGGAAAAGCCACTGTTCATAATTCTTTCATACATGTCACTCATGCATCATTGCACATCCCGGTACACCGCCGGAGGCATTCATATAGAGTTATATCTTGTTCTAAGTATCGAGTTGTAATCACTGAGTTGTAAATAAATAGAAGTGTGATGATCATCAATAATAGAGCATTGTCGCCAAAAAAGAAAAAAATGAGAAAGGCCAAAAAAGGGGAAGGCCCAAAAAAGGAAAAAAGGGGCAATGCTACTATCCTTTTACCACACGTGTGCTTCAAATTAGCACCATGATCTTCATGATAGAGAGTCTCTTGTTTTGTCACTTTCATATACTAGTGGGAAATTTTCATTATAGAACTTGGCTTGTATATTCCAACAATGGGCCTCCTCAAGTGCCCTAGGTCTTCGTGAGCAAGCAAAGTTGGATGCACACCCACTTAGTTTCTTTTGTTGAGCTTTCATACATTTATAGCTCTAGTGCATCCGTTGCATGGCAATCCCTACTCACTCACATTGATATCTATTGATGGGCATCTCCATAGCCCGTTGATACGCCTAGTTGATGTGAGACTATCTTCTCCTTTTTGTCTTCTCCACAACCACCATTCTATTCCACCTATAGTGTTATGTCCATGGCTCACGCTCATGTATTGCGTGAAGATTGAAAAAGTTTGAGAACATCAAAAGTATGAAATAGTTGCTTGGCTTGTCATCGGGGTTGTGCATGATTTAAATATGTTGTGTGGTGAAGATGGAGCATAGCCATACTATATGATTTTGTAGGGATGGCTTTCTTTGGCCATGTTATTTTGAGAAGACATGATTGCTTTGTTAGTATGCTTGAAGTATTATTATTTTTATGTCAATATTAAACCTTTGTATTGAATCTTATGGATCTGAATATTCTTGCCACAATAAAGAGAATACATTGAGAAATATGTTAGGTAGAATTCCACATCAAAGATTCTGTTTTTATCATTTACCTACTCGAGGACGAGCAGGAATTAAGCTTGGGGATGCTGATACGTCTCCAACGTATCTATAATTTTTGATTGTTCCATGCTATTTATATTATCTGTTTTGGATGTTCATGGGCTTTATTATACACTTTTATATGATTTTTGGGACTAACCTATTAACCTAGAGCCCAGTGCCGGTTTCAGTTTTTTCCTTGTTTTAGAGTATCGCAGAAAAGGAAAATCAAACGGAGTCCAATTGACCTGAAACTTCACGGAACTTATTTTTGGACCAGAAGAAGCCCACGGAGTATCGGAGTTGGACCAGAAGAGTCCCGGGCTGCCCACGAGGGTGGGGGGCGCCCACCCCCCTAGGCGCGCCCCTACCTCGTGGACAGCCCGGAGATCCACCGATGTTCTTATTCCTCCTATATATATCCATATACCCTAAAAACTTCGGGGAGCACAATAGATCAGGAGTTCCACCGCCACAAGCCTCCGTAGCCACTGAAAGCCAATCTAGACCCGTCCCGGCACCGTGTCGGAGGGGGAATCCCTCTCCGGTGGCCATCTTCATCATCCCGGCGCTCTCCATGACAAGGAGGGAGTAGTTCTCCCTTGGGGCTAAGGGTGTGTACTAGTAGCTATGTGTTTGATCTCTCTCTCTCTCTCGTGTTCTTGAGGTGGTACGATCTTGATGTATCGCGAGCTTTGCTATTATAGTTGGTTCTTATGATGTTTATCCCCCTCTACTCTCTTGTAATGGATTGAGTTTTCCCTTTGAAGTTATCTTATCGGATTGAGTCTTTAAGGATTTGAGAACACTTGATGTATGTCTTGCGTGGGATACCTGTGGTGACAATGGGGTATTCTATTGATCCACTTGATGCATGTTTTGGTGATCAGCTTGCGGGTTCCGTGACCTTGGGAATCTATGCATAGAGATTGGCACACGTTCTCGTCTTGACTCTCTGGTAGAAACTTTGGGGCACTCTTTGAGGTTCTATGTGTTGGTTGAATAGATGAATCTGAGATTGTGTGATGCATATCGTATAATCATACCCACGGATACTTGAGGTGACATTGGAGTATCTAGGTGACATTAGGGTTTTGGTTGATTTGTGTCTTAAGGTTTTATTCTAGTACAAACTCTAGGGCTGTTTGTGACACTTATAGAAATAGCCCAATGGATTGATTGGAAAGAATAACTTTGAGGTGGTTTCGTACCCTACCATAATCTCTTCGTTTGTTCTCCGCTGTTAGTGACTTTGGAGTGACTCTTTGTTGCATGTTGAGGGATAGTTATGTGATCCAATTATGTTATTATTGTTGAGGGAACTTGCACTCGTGAAAGTATGAACCCTAGGCCTTGTTTCAACGCATTGCAATACCGTATGTGCTCACTTTTATCATTAGTTACCTTGCTGTTTTTATATTTTCAGATTACAAAAACCTATATCTACTACCCATATACCACTTGTATCACCATCTCTTCGCCGAACTAGTGCACCTATACAATTTACCATTGTATTGGGTGTGTTGGGGACAGAAGAGACTCTTTGTTATTTGGTTGCAGGGTTGCTTGAGAGAGACCATCTTCATCCTACGCCTCCCACGGATTGATAAACCTTAGGTCATCCACTTGAGGGAAATTTGCTACTGTCCTACAAACCTCTGCACTTGGAGGCCCAACAACGTCTACAAGAAGAAGGTTGTGTAGTAGACATCACCTGCTTTATTATATTGATCATAATATATACATTGTCAAAATATGTACATTGGAAGAGCCAGTGGCTTTAAGTGTAGTAAGGCCGGAGATGAGCTATATTCCACGACCGGCAGGTCTCCTCCTCCGACGTGTGTGAGTCCTTGTGGTCTCGAACATCGATAAGGTAATATGACCCGTTGTTTAGATTCTTCCTGACCACGAAGGGTCCTTCCCAAGGTGGGGATAACTTGTGCATATCAGCCTGATCCTGGATAAGCCGGAGCACCAGGTCGCCTTCTTGGAAAGTTCTGGTTTTAACCCGGCGGCTGTGATAACGGCACAGATCTTGCTGGTAAATCACCGAACGAGCCGTTGTGATGCCACGTTCCTCATCCAACAGGTCAAGTGCTTCTTGACGTGCTCTTTCATTGTCAGCTTTAACATAAGCCGCCACACGAGGGGAGTCATGACGGATGTCACTAGGGAGAACTGCCTCTACTCCGTAAACCATGAAGAAAGGTGTGTATCCCTTAGATTTGTTTGGCATGATATTGATGCTCCACATCACAGAAGGTAACTCCTCCACCCAACAACCCGACATCCTCTGCGGAGGAACCATAAGCCAGGGCTTGATGCCTTTCAAGATCTCTTGGTTTGCTCTCTTAGCTTGACCATTGGACTGGGGTGAGCTACTGATGATACATCAAGATGGATATGCTCATGTTGACAGAATTCTTCCATAGCACCCTTAGAGAGGTTAGTGCCATTGTCTGTTATAATGTTGTGTGGAAAGCCAAAACGGAAGATCACCTTCTTCATGAATTGAACCGCTGTTGCTGCATCACACTTACTGACCGGCTCTGCCTCTACCCACTTAGTGAACTTATCAACCGCCACCAAAAGGTGGGTCTTCTTGTCCTTGAATCTTTTGAAAGGTCCAACCATATCAAGCCCCGAAATTGCAAACAGCCAAGTAATTGGAATCATCCTCAATTCTTGAGCCGGCACATGGGTTCATCGTGCGAATTTCTGACATCTATTACACCTGCTGATGAGGTCCTCTGCATCAGCATGGGCCGTTAACCAATAAAACCCATGACGAAAAGCTTTAGCCACAAGGGATTTTGAACCGGCATGATGACCACAATCTCCTTCATGAATCTCTCGTAAGATCTCACAGCCCTCTTCTGGAGAGACACAACATTGATACGCCCCTGTGACACTGCGATGATGTAACTCTCCATTAATAATTTTCATTGACTTAGACCGTTGGGTTATCTTCCTGGCTAAGGTTTCATCCTCAGGTAACTCACCCTGGGTCATATAAGCCAAATAAGGAACTGTCCAATCTGGAATCACATGAAGAGCCGCCACCAACTGAGCCTCCGGGTCAGGGATAGCCAAATCCTCCTCTGTAGGAAACTTGACCGATGGGTTATGCAAAACATCAAGAAAAACATTAGGCGGCACTGGCTTGCGTTGAGAACCTAACCGGCTTAAAGCATCTGCTGCTTCATTTTTTCTCTGATCAACGTGCTCTCAACTTGATAACCCTTGAAGTGACCAGCAATAGCATCCACCTCTCGCCAATAAGCCTCCATGAGTGGATCCTTAGAATCCCAAGTACCAAAGACTTGCTGAGCCACCAAGTCTGAGTCGCCGAAGCACCTAACCCGGCTTAATTCATTTCCCTATCCATCCGAAGACCGTGGAGTAAGGCCTCATACTCAGCTGCATTGTTAGTACAAGGAAACATCAAACGGAGAACATAACAAAATTTATCACCTCGAGGGGAAGCAAGAATAACTCCAGCCCCCGAGCCCTCCAATTGCCTGGACCCATCAAAGTGAATAGTCCAATACATGTTATCTGGCTTTTCCTCAGGCACCTGCAGCTCTGTCCAATCATTGATGAAGTCCACCAGCGCCTGAGACTTGATGGCCGTGCGAGGCACATATTTTAACCCGTGAGGTCCAAGCTCAATAGCCCACTTAGCAACCCGGTCAGTTGCTTCTCTGTTTTGGATGATATCTCCCAAAGGAGCAGAACTGACCACAGTGATGGGATGACCCGGAAAATAATGTTTAAGCTTCCGGCTGGCCAAGAACACCCCATATACAAGCTTCTGCTAGTGCGGATATCTCTGCTTGGACTCAATAAGCACCTCACTGATATAGTAAACCGGCCTTTGAACTGGATACTCCTTGCCTGCCTCCTTTCTTTCTACCACAATGGCAACACTGACAGCCCGGCTATTAGCAGCCACATATAACAACAAGGGCTCCTTATCAATAGGGGCAGCAAGCACGGGCGGCTCAGCCAGCTGCTTCTTCAAATCCTCAAACGCTGTATTAGCAGCATCACTCCAGACAAAGTTATTTGTCTTCTTCATCATCTGATATAGAGGGATAAGCTTCTCTCCCAGCCGGCTTATGAACCGGCTCAATGCCGCAATATGACCTGCCAGACGTTGAACGTCATTGATACACGCCGGTTTAGCCAGTGAAGTGATGGCTTTGATCTTCCAGCTTAGCTTCAATACCTCTGTTAGACACCAAAAAACCCAAGAGTTTTCCTGCTAGCACACCAAAAACACATTTGGCCGGGTTAAGCATCATCTTATAAACCCTGAGAATATCAAAGGTTTCCTTCAAATCATCTATCAATGTCTCTTTTTCTCTGGATTTTACCACAATATCATCCACATAAACATGAACATTACGCCCAATTTGGTTATGAAGGCAATTTTGCACACATCTCTGATAAGTCGCCTGGACACTCTTGAGCCCAAAAGGCATAGACACATAGCATAAGGCTCCAAAGGGAGTTATGAAAGTTGTCTTCTCCTGGTCCTTAACTGCCATCTTGATCTGATGATAACCAGAATAAGCATCCAAAAACAAAACGCTCACAACCCGCCGTAGCATCAATAATCTGATCAATACAAGGGAGAGCAAAAGGATCAGCCGGACAAGCTTTGTTTAAATTCGTGTAGTCCACACACATACGCCAAGTGTCGTTCTTCTTAAGTACCAGCACCGGGTTAGCCAACCACTTAAGATGGAAAACTTCAATGATAAACCCAGCTGCCAAGAGCCGGGCTACTTCTTCTCCGATGGCCTTCCGTCTCTCCTCATTAAAATGATGAAGAAACTGCTTGATCGGCTTAAACTTTGGATCAATATTAAGAGTGTGCTCAGCGAGTTCTCGCGGTACACCCGGCATGTCTGAAGGCTTCCATGCGAAGATGTCCCGGTTCTCACGGATGAACTCGATGAGCGTGCTTTCCTATTTCGGATCCAGATTAGCACTGATGCTGAACTGCTTGGATGAGTCACCAGGAACAAAATCAACCATCTTGGTATCGTCTGCTGACTTAAATTTGAGAACCGTATCATGCTCTGTGGTTGGCTTTTTCAAAGACGTCATATCTGCCGGGTCAACATTGTATTTGTAAAATTTTAACTCCTCCATTGCACAAACTAACTCCGCATAAGCCGCATCTCCTTCTTCACATTCCAGAGCTATCCTGCGGCTCCCGTGCACCGTGATGGTTCCCTTGTGACCTGGCATCTTGAGCTGCAGATACACATAACAAGGTCGTGCCATGAATTTGGCATAAGCCGGCCGTCCAAACTGAGCGTGGTAGGGGCTGTGGATCTTGACCACTTCAAAGGTCAACGTCTGTGACCTAGAGTCATGATCATCTCCAAAAAAACTTCCAGGGCTATCTTACCAACTGGATATGCCGACTTACCAGGCACCATGACATGGAAAACAGTGTTTGACGGCTTAAGATTTTTATCAATTAACCCCATGCGACGGAAAGTTTCATAATAAAGGATATTGATGCTGCTTCCTCCGTCCATGAGTACTTTGGTAAATTTATATCCTCCAACCTGAGGTGCGACCACCAGAGCCAAATGACCCGGATTATGAACCCGGGGCGAGTGATCTTCCCGACTCCACACGATGGGCTGCTCAGACCAACACAGATAACGAGGAACTATCGGCTCAACGACATTGACTGGTCTCTTATGAAGCTTCTGGTCATGCTTACACAAGCTAGTGGTGAACACATGGTATTGCCCACTATTCAACTGCTTCGGGTTGCTCTGATAACCAGACTGTTGCTGCTACTGACCCCCCCCCCTCGATTACTCTGCTGGTTGTAACCACCCTGGTTGTTGTAATTACCTTGGTTTCCTTGGAATCCAGAGTTAGAACCGCCACCGCCATAACCCGGACCGTGAGAGCCGGGGCCAGAACCACCACCTGGCCCATGGCTGTCATGAAAAAGATTGGAATTCTTGTACTCCTTCATAATGTGACAATCCTTCCATAGGTGCCTAGACGGTCTTTCTTTCGTACCATGTTTTGGGCAGGGCTGGTTTAACATATGTTCCAGATTTATACCGGATCCTCCGGCCCGTGGGGGCGTTTACGCTTGTGACACTGACCACTATTCTATGCATTGGTGTTAGCCACAAAGTCAAAACTATTGTTAGCCTTGCGCTTACCATTGCCTCCCGGGTTATACTGCTGCCCCTTAACGTTGCTGCTCTTCCTTCCCTTCCCCGGCTTGTCATCATCAGATTCGGGGTCCTTGGTACTATCGGAGTAAGTATACTTAACGAGAGCCGCCATGAGCGTCCCCATGTCATTGCAGTGGCGCTTGAGCCCCCTAGCTTCTGCTTCAAAGGCATGAAACGATAATTGTTCTCCAACATCAACACCGCTAAGTCGGCATTGATGCGATCCGACAAGTGCAAGATTGTTGAGACCTGGCTCACACCCAATGGGTTGTGGACTCACCTTCCTCTTGAACACAGGAGGCCATATCCACAATTGACATGGGCTGTTTGCATGTATCTTTGAAGTTCTGAATGAACCGGTCCTTTAACTCGGCCCATGACCCGATGGAATTGGCAGGGAGCCCCTTCAACCAGGTGCAAGCCGTCCCTTCTAACATCAGGGGGAAATATTTAGCACATGCCGCCTCGTTGACATCCAGCAACTCCGTGGCCATCTCATAACTCTCAATCCATGCCTCAGGACGTAAATCGGCTGTATAATTAGGCACCTTGCGAGGATCTTTGAAATCCTTGAGTAGGCGCTCATTACGCAGATCTGGCACTAAGCAGGGCACGCCCAAATTTCTAAAGGTCACACCTGGCTCCATAGAAGTGGTTGGACGAACCGGAGTGGGTTGACGGGCCGCATACTGTGCCCTAACTCGGCCTCTCGATGGGCTCTTCCTTGATCCACCAAATTCTGAGCATCAGCACCATCGCCCGCCGGGTTATGCCCGCACGGCGGGTTATGGTTACGTCCACTGCTTGACACCGCTGGCTCATCAAGATGTTTGCTGTAACTTTGGCTCCGGCGAGGGGTAGAATGAATCGTATCACGACTGTAAGAATAAGCCTGTTGCTGGGTTAGTGCTGTTTGAAGAAGCTCTCTGGCTCTTCGTGTCTCGACCGCCGTTGGCGACTCACCATCAACCAGAAGAGCTGCCAGTCGTGAAGCTGTAGCGATCATGTTATATAAAGGGTTAGAATAATGACCCGGTGGCGTCGGTACGTGCTGCGACGGGTTGGTGTTCTGACGAGGCGGGCCCATTGTGCGCGGCTGAACCGGCGTACCGGTCCCAGGTGCTTCGACCCGGTTTGCTACTGCCGGGTTACTGGTTCCTGCTCCTAGCGTGTTAAAGAGATTCCTTGCCTCATAAACCGAAGGCAGACGAGTCTGACGCCTCCTCCTCATGACTTCATTGGAAGCGCTCGGATCTAACATGAGCCGGAAAGATTGTGACTGAATCCGCCGAGCCTGAACCTCCAAAGCGGTCCGCTCCTCGGCCATCCTGGCGTTTTCTGCGCTTAGCTCCTCCTTGGTCCGCGCTATCTCATCACGCAACTTTGTGATTGCCGCATTATGCTGATCTTGATCCGCCGGGTTAACCACTGCTGTTAACAGTGTTGTCAGTTTGTCCAGCAAGTCAGTTAAAGCTTGAGCCGGCGGGCGCTCAGGGCCTCCTGCCCCGGCAGCCGCTGCCGTTGCTGAACCGGAAATCAACTCTGCTGCTATTGATGAATGTTGCACGAGCTGTGTACCGGCCATGAAGATTGCAACCCGATTTGGCGGCTCACAGGGGTCTGGAATACGGTCGCCATCGGAACAGCCCCCAAGCCGGACGTCTGGCAGTTGATACAATGACTCTGTCTCAGGTGGATGACTCGCCATCGGAGTAAACGACAGTCTCATCACCAGATGCTGGTCTGTCCTCAGACTCCACTCCATGGATGAATCCCACGAAGACACGATTCATGGCAGGTCGAACTCGGGCGGGTCTTGCAAGCTGAGCCGTCTCGACGATGTCGGTGCAGATGTCCGGCTCAGGGCCCGGTTCGCCGATTTTACCGATGAAGACGTGGATTTCGCCAAAGGGGACCCGGTACCCATACTTAATTGAGCCTGCCTCAGGGCCCCAGCCTGCATCATCGATATAGAGCTTGCCGCGACGACTCTTGGTCATCCGACCCACAGCGTATCCCTTGATCCCTTCGAAGTTGCCCTTTAAGAACTCGAAACCATCGTGCGATAGCCCCACGGTGGGCGCCAACTGTCGTGGGATTGTCACGACAGATGCCCTAGTGTGAGGACTTAGTCGTGGAGCCATCGCGATGAGGTTAGCTTAAAGGGGTTAATCAGGACAAAGGACATGAGGAGTTTATACTGGTTCGGCCCCTTACGATGAAGGTAAAAGCCTAGTCTAGTTGTATGTGGTATTGTTAGGGTTTTGATGAGCGGGGGGTGAATACGCTTGACCGGCTCTCGGCTGTTGTTTCTTGTCCTAAGCTGCTGCTAGGTTGTCCCCTTATATACACGGGTTGACGCCCTGCGGCCCTTAGAGTCCTAGCTGGTTTATACAACGTATCCGGCTCGGTGACCTTTCTTACATACCTTACAAAACAAGCTTTACATACATGGCGGTTTACATCTATGGGCCTTAAGCCGCCTTCGGGTCTGGGCCCTCTACTAAGCCTACTTATGAACCGCCATATGATCTTGGGCTTCATTGTGATGAATCGTCATAGGGATGACCCGGCCCCTCCTGGGCGGGTCATACCTAATAGTTATATCCCCAACACGAAACCAAAGATCTCATCTGAACGCTTCTGGAGCTTTCTGCAGCACAGTTATTACTCATGTGTCTTATACAATCAAGAGTGGATCTTTCCTCACATGTGTATGGATTGTGAAGCCATTGCTGGCCTGCCCTGCTTGGAAGAAGCTCTTGACTGCTTCAGAGATGTTGGCCTTCTGCAGTTTGTCACTGACAAGGAGCATTGGAATGAAGAGATTCTGCTGCAGTTCTATGCTACTCTTCACATTCGTGGCTACAAGAGGGATCCGAAGACTTGGGTCCTTGAGTGGATGACAGGTGATGTGCACCATGAAGCCAAAGCTCAAGATATCATCGAGCTTACTTCCCTGCCCACTCCAGGTGAATAGTATGAACCTGGTTGTCAGCTACACAGGAATGCATTGGAGAGCATCTTTCAGAAGCCTGAGCCCAATATGAGTCAGATGCTCAGCATGATGAAACCACTACCACAAGGTGCTGAATATCCTAAGGAATTCTTTGTCGAAGACCTTGAGTATCTGCCCCAAACCATTTATCACATTGTAAGGCGAACTCTATGGCTCGTCAAAGGACATTCTCCTGCAGCTAAGCTTGAAGGCGCGATGAAGACATTGGTGTTCTATATCCTGAATGGCATCAGTTTCAATGCTCAAGATTTCTTCATTGGGCAACTTGCTGCATCTGGAATTGATCTATTTGGCCTGAAGTTTTATGCTCCATGGGTGATGCGCTTAATCAAGCTTCACTCTTCTGTCAACTATCAGCCCTCTGCGCGCAACCATATTATCTTCTTGCCTAAGGTTGATATGTCTGTCGAAGCCATCTACCCTGAGCCTGCCAAGGAGCCACTTTATCTTCATAACGTTGATCGCCAAAGCTTCACTCAACCAATTGAAGGAGTTCTTGCTACTACTCGTGTCTATCCTCTGGCCGGCAATACACGTGCACCTCGTCATGAACCTACTGAAGCCACTGAAAGCACCATTGCTCAAAGGCCTCGGAAGCGGTCTCGTGTGCTTAATGACCAAGAGCTTCTCATGGCCTTGCATCAGAAACAAGATAAGCATCATGACTGGCTAAAGCATCAGATGCAGAGCATCTTGGTGGACGTCAATCACATCAGAAACTTGGCCACTGAGAACTCATTTGTTGCTCATGAAACCTGCAGGAGGTCCTGGAAGAGTCTCACACTTCTCTGCTCTGAAGACGATCTTCACGAAGATGGCTTCACTGAGGGTTTCAAATTTGACTCCACTCCTCCATGGAATGCAAGCTGGCGTCGAACTCCAACTATTGAAGATTCTGAGTATTCATCTTTGGCTGCAACTGTTGTTGCAAGAGTTGTCGAAGAAGAAGACGATGCCAGTTCACCGGCCCAGGCTTCACTGCATCTCGACACTGCACCAGGCCCCTCTGCACCACTGAACTCCAATGTCGACCCTTCACCTTCATCTACTCCTGATGGGAACGAGTAGATGCTCTATATCTTCAAACCTTTTTGGTCCTTACTGACAAAAGAGGGAGAAGCACATGAGTTGATAGTCTTCAAGCGGGTCCATATGGGGTGGTTGCTATTTTTTTTGCTAAGTGGTTACAACTCTCATTTTTGATACATTTGGTTCTTTGAGTTGTAACACTTAAACTTGATGGTCGTCTGCTACCTTATCTGCCACTTTGTGATGCAATGATAAATTCCGCATGAAGTCATTCCGCAGACGTCCATTTCTCATTATGCATGTCATTTTCTTCGTTATATCTTTATATGCATAATGAGTTGTCTTCATCAGTTGAAGAGGATCTCCAAAATTAAAACCTGCCATGTGCATTTGCATTCAAGAGCAAACCACTTATATGCACATCTTCAAGGGGAGCCTTTTGCTACTTATAAGTGGTTTGCTCTTGAATGCAAATGCACATAACCGCGGTTTGATCCTGAAACCACTTATGTGCATTTGCCACTTACTTGATCCTGAAACTACTTACGTTCAAGCATAACACAAGACCGTGTTCACTTCTCGGACTCCGCCGAAAAGAGACCATCACGGCTACACACGCGGTTGATGCATTTTAATTAAGTTAAGTGTCAAGTTCCCTACAACCAGATATTAACAAATTCCCATCTGCCACATAACCGCGGGCACGGCTCTCGAAAGTTTAAACCCTGCAGGGGTGTCCCAACTTAGCCCATCACAAGCTCTCACGGCCAACGAAGGATATTCCTTCTCCCGGAAAGACCTGGTCAGTCTCGGAATCCCGGTTACAAGACATTTCGACAATGGTAAAACAAGACCAGCAAAGCCGCCCGATGTGCCCACAATCCCGATAGGAGTCGCACGTATCTCGTTCTCAGGGCACACCGGATGAGGACTCCGTACAAGTAAATCCAGCCCTCAAGTTTCCCCGAGGTGGTGCTGCAAAGGACTCTAGTTCAGCCAACACTTAG